>NC_090816.1:43028117-43331147 GCF_000390325.3 Nicotiana tomentosiformis | reverse complement strand
AATGATCACGTTTTGGTCGGTTATTGGCCATTAACGACCAACTTTGGTGGGTTTTTTTGGTCGATTTTTACCGGATTTCTAGTAGTGATTTTCAATACGAAATGATTGGAGTATCAGCAAAGAAGAAAAATATTTAACTCTTTCATGGTTCTAATATAACTTGCAACACAAATTCAGAAATAGATCTAAAATATTTATTAGATGTTAATTCTGTCCGATACTATGTGGTCTTGTTGTCTTTCTAAAAGTCAAACCAATATACTATATACATATTTTGTTAGATATATGGAGTTATATGATATTTTCATAATCTCATGTAAACTTTCTCTGGATTTAGTCAAATGATTTTGGGCTCGTGCTTTATGTTTGAAAAGAACGGGTCCCTTTTTTGCAAAGTAATGTTATTGAAGTTTTAAGTCTTTTATATGATTTGTACTATTATTTGTGATAGTGGAATTGGGACATAAAATTTCTGTTGATAATTTTGATAGTTTGTACATTAGAACGCCTCTAATTTCACATGTTACCAAGCTTAATGTACTGTATACTTTTATAGACGTCTTACTCAATAGGAATAGAAAAAGAATAGGTTATAAATGGAATGTTTACTTTTCTCGTGTAAGAAAAGTAAAATAGTTAGTACAAACATAACAAGAAAGGAGATATAATTTTGGGCCGTGCGAAGCGCGGATACAATATCTAGTCAATGAAATATCAACAAAGTAGGCCAGCACTAATCATCTCTATTTAACTTTCTGAGTACTAAAATAATAAATAGTTGCATGCCAGCGTTTTTATGATTGAGAAGTCTTTTAGTCAAAAAGCATATTGGACGTTAACATAATTGGTACTCTGGATCTGATATAATCAATTAACCAGGTTAAGCAGAAATCCATAATAACATTGAAAAACAAATTAAAGTTAGAAATATGGTAGACATAAATGAGGCGAAAAGGTTGTCTTGTCCCGAATAACATATACAACCTCTGTTTCATTTCTTTATTAGTATGTTTCAAAAAAAATTGACAGTTTTCAATCTCTTTAATAAAAAAATATTTATAGTCACAAAATTACTATAGCAGATTTAAGAACACAAGTTTCAGAAGATTTACAGCCACACAAATGATATGATTTATTTAAGGAACATATCTCAAAAGTATTCTCTTCTTTATTAAAGTTTGTACCAAATCAAATTAAGATAATCTTTTTTAAACAGAATATGTGGTATTTGAGCAAGAAGCCAGAAAATGAAGTCCCATGAATACATTGACCTTGGACATGGTTCAAGTTTTGAGTTAAAAAGCAGACACATTAAAGAACCGACAAAATTCAGGGGAAGTCCACTATATGATAGTACTTAAACAATTATAACCAAATTAAAGAGAAAAGTCTACCCTAAGATACTAATATAATTATAACAAAAATAACTTAACTTGGGAGGACAAAACATTTAAAGAGTGATATATCGTCAAATTCATAGTTAAAATTACTTTCAGTAAAAACCATATTACTCTCTTCTACTTAAAGGCGTTGAATATTTGAAATTAGATGGTCATCACTCATGAAACACGATGACTAATCATGTCTTCCTACAGAGTTGCGTCAGTCCTACGGTGGAATCTATTCAGCAATTTTTTCTTGTTTCTTCGCATGCAATTAGTGACTGGTTTTTCTTTACAAAACAACAACAACAACAACAATAACAACCAAATATAATTTTACTAGTGAGGTATGGGGAAGATAGTGTGTAGACAGACTTTACCCCTATCCTGAAGTAGAGAGTCTGTTTCCGATAAACCCTCGACTCCCTCCCTTCAAGAACTTCTCACCTTGCTCTTGGGGTGGGGAGGAGAACGGGAAGAAGGATATAGTATGCTACTGATGAAATTTGAACCCTTCATCTCAACTGTGAATGGCAAAGAACTCACTTAAGTTTAGTGAGCTAGCTCTAAACCCGTAATTACCTAGTGATTGAAGCCTTCCTGCTTTTGTATAAGAAGTGAAATTGGTGTCCTACTCCAAATCCTATTAGTGTACTGGTGCTTTTAATAAAACAAATCAGCCTGAGCCATGTTGCAAATGTTAAACCCAAAAAGAAACGAACTTAATTACTTTTCCCTAAGTTGACACGTTTCAAGTATTAGACACTAAGGGATAAAACTACGAATAATCTTTAACTTATTTCACAACTACTTAAAAGCATATACTCCCTATATTTCAATTTATGTGAACTTATTTCCATTTTAGTCCGTGCAAAAAAGAATGATTTCTTTCCCTATTTGGAAACAATTTGTCTTTATGCAATGATTTATAGCCACACAAAATATATGTGCCTCATTTTACACTACATATTTAAAAGTCTTCTCTCTTTTCTTAAACTCTGTACCCAGTTAAATGAGTTCACATAAATTGAAACAGAGCGAGTATAATTTTTCATTGCCGAAGTTACCCTAGAGACATTAGCAAATAGAGAGCCACCTTTTGTTGGGTAATATGATGAGAAACAACTTTCACTTGAACATCATACTCCCAAATCGAAAAGCACGCATGTTTAACTAACCTATTTTAAACGATAGAAACGTTAAAGATTTCCATCGAAGAATTGACCAGATACATCACAATTGTTGCAGCAAAAGGTTCTAGCGTGTCTTTTTTTTTTTTACGTTGGATGATAATTAAACTTACTTCCGAGAAAATAGTACTCAAGTTTTTCATATGGAGAATACTTTTTCTTTAAAGTTCATTGAAATGGGATACTTGTAATTTGTGTGGTTTTATTTAAAATGCACGTGGCCAAATATATTTTATAGGTCATTCTTGTTTAAGATATTCAAATTTATTTCCTTTCTCCTTGCGTGTTCCATTTTAAACGAAACTCGATGAAAGTGAAACCCTCGTTAAGGTGGAACGCGTCTAAAATATTATTTTATTAAATCATATTTGATTAGACAAAATTAATATAATAGTAATAGGGATAGAAGTGGCCTTAATTTAGTAACAATTGCGGGTAGTAAATTGTTTAAACAATTACCATGTGCAAGTAGAATGAAGAAGGACTTTAATATATTTAAAAACCTTTCACGGCTTTTAAATGATACTAATTTTTAGGCACTATGAGTTGCGCGTGTGCCCCATATTAGCTAATGCGTATAAAGTTTTAATAATTACATAAATATTATTAGACAATGTGTTTGAGTTACAAAATTAAAATATGTGAATTTCTTAAACTGATGAATATTTATCCACTTTCTTGTTATATAAAATAATTGAAAGTACTTATAAAAAGTTAAGTTAATTAGAGTGAGAGAACATATGTTATTTAGATGTCTAAATTCTCGAATTCAAAATGATTGAAATATCCTAGGAATCTGAATAATTCAAATTTAAATCAAACTAGTAACACCTTTTGTCCCAATTTATGTGAAGGTATTTAACTGACCACAGAGTTTAGGATGAAGGAAGACTTGTGAAATTTATGATTTAAAACAAACCATTAAGATTTGTGTGACTATAAATCATCTCATTAACAGTAAAAAGGAAAAAACAAAGTTGACTTTTTACTAAATTTAAAAATGTATTATTTTTTTTGGGCCTAGCTAAAAAGAAAAATAAAAGTACATATAAAAGTTAAAGATCAGTCGAGTGAGAGAATATGTGCTATTTAGATGATCAAATTATCGCATTCACAATGATTGAAATAACCTAAAAACCTGAGAAGATGAAATTCAAATCAAATTAGTTGTATAACGTAAGTGAAAGTACATATAATTCGAGTGAGAGATTATATGCTATTTAAATGATCAAACTCTCACATTCAAAATGATAATTCACACTTGACAGTATGAAAATTAAATTATCGCTATACCCTAAGAAGAAAAGAAAAGAAAGAATATCAAACTACAATTATTTGCGCTCCAAACTGAATAAAACAAAGGCAAAAGGAATGATTACATCTCAAATAAATGAATAGCAAATTAAAAAAATTAAAACGTGTCATGACCCGGAATTACAACTTTCGGGATCGTGATAGTGCGTAACATTTCACTTGTTAGGCAAGCCAACACTAGTTATATCTATTAACCATTTTTTAGCAATTTTCAAATTATACGACAATAATATAGCTGAATAGTTTGAAAATACGGTAATAAACTAATAAGTGACGAAATCGAATTACAAATCTCGAAACTGGTGTCACGAATACATGAGCGCCTAAAAAATTACAGATAATGGTCTGAAATAAATATAATTATCTGAATCAAAATAAATAACTAAATTGAAGTAGAAGGGGACTTCAGGGCTGCGGACGTCATGCGGCTATACCTCAAGTCTCCACCGATAGTTAGATCCGAGCAATGTCTACTAAACGCCGCTGGGACCAACTCCAAAATCCGCACAAGAAGCGTAGAGTTTTTCTTAACAAAGAATCGATGCTCAAACCGAATAGAATTTTTCTTAAGTTGTTAAATCTTCATTCTTTAAAAAGAGTGTCTGAATCATACTTACTTCTGATTAATTCTAAACTTTGCATACAAGTTCAATTCAACTAATAGACCTATCCAAAGTCTCAGAACAATAATTGGAGTCCAATAACATCAATGTCAACCCTTGGTCAAACTTATAAACTTTTAAATTGTTCAAATTGCCAACTTTCGACAAATAGTTTCGAATTCTTCTAGGAACATTCAAAACCAAATTCGAACATACGTACAAGTCCAAAATCATCATACGAGCCTATCAGAAGTATCAAAACCTGATTCTGAATCTGTTTACCCAAAAGTCAAACCTTGGTGAACTCTTACAACTTAAAGCTTCCAAATCGAGAGTCATTCTTCCAAACCAATCTCAAGCCGCTCCAAAATAAAAACCGACCATACAAGCAAGTCATAATACATATTATGAAGCTACTTAATGTCTCAAACCATCTAAAGAAATACTAAAGCTCAAAACGACCAGTTGGTTTGTTACATTTTCCCCCACTTAAACATACTTCATCCTCGAATTCGCCAAGAATCATTCCAACATCATCCAATCACTATATAAACTCATCATACACATACCCATGGGTGATTCCATGCCGCCACAATTTATATAAGCCCACCAACACAATCTAATTGAAGATTCTTTCTTCAATCTTAGTCCATAAACCTTAGAACCCAATCTCCAACATCCAAAATTCCTTATTAGACCCGATTCTCGCCTCCATATACTGTATAAGTCTAAACAAACTGCATCAAGCCATAGCATTATTGTAAGATATAATCACACGATGTACCATATAACTCAGGTACTCATAATAATATATTCAGACTGTAATATCTGCTCATTACCAAATCCGGCACAGATAATATACCTTATATCAAATAGAACCTTGTTTAAAACATCTAAAACTCTTCAATTGATAAAAAAACATGTAAAAACATATAACCACCAACCAAATCAACAAGTGATCAAGCTCTCTCGCCCGATAAGAGCCATTGCCAAATTCTAAGTTGACTAATGACAATATCCTTCCAAACATATCTTAACCAAATCCGACAACACTAATTTTAGGTCCAATAACCTCATCTCACCCGATACAAGTTGCTCGACTGACAGACCATACCAAATGCCACATAGAGCCATATACGATGCAATCCATGCACCAAACAAGTAACAACTCGAATGTAACTAGTGATGGAAAGAAAACCAAATGAGAGAACTATCCGACAAGTCCAACAGGTACAACCCCAACGACACCATACTATGAATCCACCTCACAAGGGAGAAGCAAAACACACAAAATAACCACACAGAATCTCATCCTAACATAACCTCGCTGCAGCACGTAGCCCGTAATAACATATCGATCTGCATGGCATACCTATCGAGCCATAATACTCACAATCAACAACCACATATGTATCAACAGCAAACACACAAAATGCATGACCATAACCATAGGAAAATAGATAGCATAAAATACAACAGACGGGAAAACCACCACCACGGCCCAATAAATAATTAAACACACCAGGAACCAACTTGCTTGAATCTTACCACCAGGCCTGAACAGAACCACATCATATGCGTGAATTTCTACACAGTCTCACGACCCACCATAGCATAAGAGAGCAACATATAAAATAAATCATGGCACGAATAACATCCTCTCCGCTCGATGACATACCCACAGTAAATGATGCGCAAGAGTGATCAAACCTGATTCAATGTAGTATACATATTCTCATTAGACCTACCAATGAGCCCCAAACCATCCCCAATAATCCCAAAGCAGGTAAATAACCTTTCAAAAGTCTACAATAACCTATCTGCAACACAAACCATCATGTGACTAAGTCTTAACACATCTTAACAATCTGCAATCAAGGAATAGTCTGCCTCTGATAATATCCAGTCCCTAAACATCGAGAATACATGAATTTCTATATCTGATCCCAACTCCATCACTCAAATGACTGACATATCACTCATATGCAATCATCTTACGGAATATACTCATATAAATCTTCTGTGCCACGTAGCAAGACTTAAACCTCATAAGCCAAAAATTATACTATTACCGTAATACCATTCAAGCATCCGCAAGTCAGAACACAATATGTCTCCTAGAATGCACACCCTCCTCAGGCGATACCAATTAGTGCCAGCATACTCTTAAACATCTGAAATCATCCATGTCGTCTAGAACCCATGACCTTCTTTTTAAAGCTGAACTGCAACCTTGTCCATGAAAATATCAATCCCACATGGAGTACCGCAACTATCATGCTAAATTTTAAAAATAGGAAAGTATCATAATCAACTCTGAATAACAAGCAGGATAAACACATCATCAACCAAGAACCTTCCATTTAACTCAATCTAGGAGGACATCAGCACACGCAATAAACCTTCTATATCTATAGAAAACATCTGCCTCAAGTCGTGGGCAAAATCGTCATGAACTCTTCAAAACCCATTCTTACATAACCAAGCAATTAGAACTAAATCCCTCTAAGTCAACCAAGTCACATAAACTGCTAACACCAAGAGTACCGCAATATGAAAATGCATGCACTGAATGCCCCTTTAATGAATCTGAAGATGTTTCTTTCACCTTCTAATACCGCAATGTAGAATCAATAATGATATGAAAATACCGCAAGTCTCAGAACCATCCAATGCAAGCCCCAAGTCCTATCCATACACGAATCCAAAAACCCCTAAATACCTCATATAAGTCCTGAAACTATTGGAACCTTCTCGAAAATCATTCACCTTGCTTTTATCCCTAATGCACAACCAGTATGCACCGAACAAGCTGCGCTCCACTAGCACATGAATATCTAAAAGAAGCAACCAAGCGATCCATTTTCCTTTCACACTACATCCACAACGAGTATCAAACCTGAATCATCCCAAGACCCATATATACCCATAAGGTGTAGTATATCATACATTCAACCGATCCCTTACTCAAAATCATCCTCGATTAAATATTTCTCAAATCATAGCTAATCTAGAAGCACATCCTAGTCCAAGAACTAATATAACGCATGACCATGCAATCTGATCATCGATATCAGACTCCCCCACTTGGCTCAAAGCCATAGAACACATCATTTGTAATCCATAGTATCTTTTCTTTATAACCGTCCCAACCTCACCAATCTCACTCTGCTAATTAACTAAATACTTCATAAACTCATGTAACACCAGTCATAAAACACTCTAAAGACTCTTCCAAGTGGATATTCATCCTTGTGACAGTCGCACAAACTTCAATGCCTACCTTCGTCATCCACAATAGCTCAGCTCCAAGAATTTACATGTAAGGTGCAATAGAGTCATATGAGTATAACCGACTCCGTGTACTCAGTAAGGACCTTGAATAACCTCAAAGAAGTAGTGACAAAGTTATTAGGTCAAAAGATACTCACTTTGTAGAACCTGTGCAGCTTAACAACATGTATAATACAGAGAAAGTATTCCAAAAAGACAATTAAAAAATAAAGAATTTCAACAGTAAAGGTGCACAATTGGGATAAGGTAATAAACAAATTCTACCAATTAGACTTGTTCAACAAATACAACTTGCACCAACACCGCTCACAAAGAGGTATGTACCATATAACATATGTGCTCAGTACTCATACATGACTGTAAATCTGTGCCCAACATGATCTTATTCCATATGAAATGCCAAATAACATGTTCAAGAGAACCTTTCAAAAATCAAATAAAACAATGCTCGATGTCAACTTTCTTATCACGTCAACCCGATACGCTACCAACAACTCAACAAAAAATGAGATATCAACTCCACGTAGGTAAATCCACCTTGACAACCAAATCATCAAATAATAGCAGAGGCATAGATTAGCATGTTAGATGCAACATAACAAAGCATGTAAAAGGCATGATACGCATAAAGAAGTCACATGCACATTCAAGAATGTCACTCTCGTACTAATGGTAGGCAAGGATCACGTGTTTTAGTCATAGTTTGCACTCTAATTACTGCATTTACTTGTGTTTGAGCTTGGATGTTAGTGTATTGAACTTATTATGTATTTTATGCCTTGCAAGAAGTGATTTCGAGTTAAAAAGATTTTCAGGAGCTAAATTGAACAAGTTGGAGCTCTGAAGTCTGAGTAAAAGCCCAAATGATTAAACTGGGATCGCGTTCAGGAATCGGAAGCCAAGTCTGGATATCAAAAATCAATAAAAAGAAAATACTTTGTAAACAATGCACTGCTGCACCGCATGGGGCGGCGCATAGGGTGGCATAGTAGTAGAAATTTTTACTGTCCGTCAGAACCTGCTTTCTGAACTTCCCCACTAATGCCCCGCATGGAGCGGCACATGGTTCGGCGTGCTTGCATAATTTTCTCAAAGTACTTTCCTGTGTCAGCTTAGAAAAGGTAATTTCACCTCGAGCCACTCCTATAGGGTATAAATACACCAAAACGATGTTTCTGAAGGGACTTTTGACCTGGGAAACTTTGGGAGAGCATTGGAGGCTACAAGACACAGGATTTCACCATCTTTTCATCAATTCAATACGGGAGTTTGGATTGTAACGTTAGATTGATGCTTTCTTACTCTTTAATTATAATTGTGATGACTTGTTCCATGATTATGGAGTAGTTTCCCCTAGGGTTTGATGGATATGATGTTTTGATTGATATTTGTCTATTCTAACTCTAGTTCTTTGCTTGAATTTGTTTATGGAGCTTTGAGTTGTTGCAACTTTATTAACCGGTCTATTGAATCAAAAGAGGAATATTTTGGTGATTATCTTTGCATTATTTTATTTGGTTTAATTTAATGAATCTCTTAAGCAATCGAAAGAGCTTGTTGAATTTCTAATTAAATCAAGTTAGGAGAATGTTCGAGAGATGTTTTCCTAAAGACTAATCCATTAATGCATGCTTGCATATTTTCACACTGCTTATATTAGTTCACCTCGTAGAGTTAAGATTTAATCGAGAGAGGGGTCTTGATTACACGTTTGAACTAATCATCAGGTGAATTCGTGAGAATCGTTAGAACATTAGAGTGAATTAAACTAGTGTTAAATCCCAAATAGGAATCTTGCACCTATCTTGTCAAAACCCTTTTTCTCATATCTATAAGAAACCAACTCTGATAATCTCTAGTTCTTTGCAGTCAATTATCAATTGCTTTACTTTAGTAGTGAATCGTAGTTCGTAATCATTCCAAATCAGTTTTGATCATCCTGAATAGAGTTAAACCAGAAATTACTAGAGCATTATTTAAATCCAATCCCTATGGAGACGATAATTTAAATATACTATCTTTGGCTAGCGAGCATCAATTTTGTGTTGTATTTTGCGCTCATCAAATTTTGGCGCATTATTTGGGTCTAGTCGAAGAAAAAAAAAACTTTAGCCATTTAGTTGTGTTTTGTTTTATTAGGTAGTGTAACAATCCTTCCTTAGTTTTTCTTTGTGCCGCGGTTCTTTTCCAAGGGTTTTGCTTGAACCAGGTGTAGTTAGTTTTTCTTTCAGTAGGAATAGTGAAGTCTTGGGCTAGGTGTTAAAGGGAGATGACTTTCCTTGACCTTTTTTTTCCTTGAGAGCAGTGAGTGCCTGGTTTGTGATGCCTAGGCTCAGTTCTTGACTCTTAAATAAGCACCGTAAATTGGTTGATTGTGACTTTGCTTAACTGCTTTGACTAGAGAGTCGGGATAGATCCGACCCTGAGTGAGTTATGTGCCAATGTATGTGTGAGGTTGTTGTTGATATTCTGTGTATGTCAGTTTATGTCTAGAACTTGCCTCGTGTGTTTGCAAAGCGAAATAGTAGTCTTGTTCAGTCTAGGAAGTAAAATAGGTATTTCTTTGTTGAGACAATTTTATGTTTTACCCATCTAATTGTGAAGTATCTTAGTTAGCCTCGTTGAGCCTGTATTTCTATTTCTTTGGCAACCACACTACAAGCTTGAACCCTTTGTTTGAATTGTCTATTTATTTGAACCTTTTACCTTTCGTGAGCACTTGAATTTGTATGAGCTTGTAAAAGCTAAGTGAGGTATTGTCGGGTTTTGAGTGGAACTATAGAAAAAGAAGAAAGGTCCATTGTTTGAAAAATGTTTTGAGAGCCACTTACAGAGAATTGGACAAAAAAGAGAGTTTGATTGAAAAGAAAACAAATCAGAACTTTGAAAAGAAAAAAATGGATTCCATGATAATTGTAGTTCTCATCTTGTTTGTGCTTAAAGATATTGGGAGCTTAATGCTATTATAATCGAAGGTTGGGATTTGGTTTAATATAAGTATGGGGTTTGAATTGTTAATGTGTATGTATTAAAGTGCTTAGGGAGGTGTAGTCACTATATCCAAATCTATCATACCCGTCCCGCAACCTATATTACAACCAAATTAAGTCCTACTTGATCCTTGACTGAATGAGCTCAATTAGTAGAGTATTACACTACGGGCAAGACTATGGTACGTCTCCTATGGCATATGAATCTTAATTCTGAGAGTGAGTGAATTCTTTCTATCTTGAGTTCTTAAATGTTCTTGAAATTTATTGTGTGTGGAAATACTCTCTATTATTTGTGTGAGGACACATAATTTGCGAAAGTAAAATAAAAACTTTGACCTCTGTGCTAGAGTAAGTGAGAAGGTTGTGAAAAATGCGTGGTGCTCGTGAGTCAAGTCTTGAGGCGAGGATGTTATGATATGGTGCTTAGTCTGTTTAAAATATTTGTGGCATGATGCGTTAGGGAAGTTGTCTGATAAGAAGGTCATCTCTATGTGAAGTGTAGTTTGATTACTCGAGGACAAGCAATGGTTTAAGTATAGCGTGTTGATGGTAGGCTAGAATCGCGTGCTTTAGTCATAGTTTGCACTCTAATTACTGCATTTTACTTGTGTTTGAGCTTGAATGTTAGTGTATTACACTTATTATATGTTTTATGCCTTGCAGGAAGTGATTTCAAGTTAAAAAGATATTCAGGAGCTAAATTGAACAAGTTGGAGCTCTAAAGTCTGAGTAAAAGCCCAAGGGATTAAACCAAGATCGCGTTTGGGGGTCGGGAGCCAAATTTGGATATCAAAAATCGACAAAGAAAAAAATACTCTATAACCAATGCACTGCCACGCCGTATGGGGTGGCGCATAAGGCAGCACGACAGTAGAAATTTCTGATGTTCGTCAGAACTTGCTCTCTGAACTTTCTCACTAATGCCCCGCATGGGGTGGCACATGGTGCGGCGCGCCTGTGTAATTTTCTCAGAGTACTTTCCTGTGTCGGCTTGGAAAATGTAAATTTGCCTGGGCCCACTCCTACAGAGTACAAATACATTAAAAAGACATTTTTGAAGGGACTTTTGACCTGGAAGCTTTGGGAGAGAATTGGAGGCTACAGGACACGGGATTTCATCATCTTTCCTACAATTCAATAGGGGAGTTTGGATTGTAACGTTAGATTGATACTTTCTTAGTCTTTTATTATAATTGTAATGACTTCCTCTATTATTATGGAGTAGTTTCCCTTAGGGTTTGATGGATATGGTGTTTTGATTGATATTTGTGGATTCTAACTCTAGTTCTTTGCTTAAATTCATTTATAGAGCTTTGAGTTGTTGCAACTTTATTCACCCGTCTATTTAGTCGAAAGAGGAATATTTTGATGATTATATTTGCATTCTTTTTTTTGGTTTAATTCATTGATTCTCTTAAGTAATCGACAGAGCTTGTTGAATTGCTGATTAAATCGAGTTAGGAGAATATTCTAGAGACATTTTCCTAAAGACTAATCCATTAACGCATGCTTGCATATTTTCACAGTGCTTATATTAGTTCACCTCATAGAGTTAAGATTTAATCGAGAGAGGAGTCTTGGCTACACGTTTGAACTAATCATTGAGTGAATTCGTGAGAATTATTAGAACATTAGAGTGAATTAAACTAGAGTTAAATCCTAAAATAGCTATCTTGCACCTATCTTGTCAAAACCCTTATTTTTCATATTGATAAGAAACCAACTCTGCTAATCTCTAGCTCTTTGCAGTCAATTGTCAATTGCTTTACTTTAGTAGTTAATCGTAGTTCGTAATCATTCCAAATCAAGTTTTGATCATCCTGAATAGCGTTAAACCAGAAATTACTAGAGCATTATTTAAATTCAATCCTCGTGGAGACGATAATTTGATTATACTATCTTTGATTACCGAGCATTAATTTGGTGTTGTATTTTGCGCTCATCAAATTTTGGCGCAGTTGCCGGGAATTGTCAATCAGTACTGTTTAAAATAGTTTTTGGTGCTAATTCAGAAATTTATTTTATTTTATTCTTCACGGGTTTCTCTTCCGTGTGCAATGACGTTGGGTATATTCTTATATATATTAATGTTACTTTACCCATGTTTTAACCACTTTTTGGTGCTAATTGGTATTTAAAATGTCTAACATGTGTTAATTATTGATTTTATGACTAATAAAGTTGTATGTGAATATTTAGGATGTTTGGATTGCAAAAATATGAAGAAAAGGTGTTCCAGTTATAGGAGAAGAGGGTGGAGGCATCGCATCCAACCTTGAAAAAAAGGCTAGTTAGTTCACCCTTAGCAGTGAAGTCGGGAGAAGACATCCACCTTAGCATCTGCACCTGGTCACAACAAGGTTGAGGGAACAGAGGGTGGACACGAAGCATCCACCCCAGCATACAAGGCTGAGAAGTTCAAGCTGAGGTAGACACGAAGCATCCACCCCAGCATCAATCCCTGATGCTAATTCATAATAGGAAAAGGAAAACTTTGGCCCATGATTTTTCTACACAATATATAAGTCAAAACACCTCTTTTAGGGCGTCTACCACACGTTTTGAAGGGGATTCGACTTAGGGAGAGAAAGGAGCCGCCGTGGAGGCCGGATTTCATCTTCTTCCGCCAAACTTAGTAATTTTTATGTTTCTTTGTATGATTTGTTGTTTGGCTACTATATCTAAGTGGAGCTAAACTTCGCGTTCTAGGGTTGTGGTTCTTTCATGACTATTCTTATTAGAATATTGATTTTGATTTCTTGATTTATCATATTAGTTTATTTATTCAATCTTACGCTTAATTATTTGATTGCTTGATCACCAATTAAATACTATCTACGAATATAGAGTTGAACTCGAAAGTGAAAATTCTAGATTGCATATAGAATTGAGTAGAGCAAGTTCTTGAACCTGGGCATCAGGGAAAGGATTCGCGGTTAGGATAGATATATACCTAATCGCCTTGCTTGGTTACTATACAGGAATTATTAATGCATTCTTATTAGTCCTAATTCCATAGGAATATAGGCATTATGTTAGCTTGAATAGGTGAGTAAGAACTCGACAGATTCTTATGAGCAATATTAACATTGTCAACCAATAAACTAGATAAACTAGTTAGTCAATTCAATTGAAGAATACAATAGGAATGTTAGATAGCCCATAACCCTAGATCGTTTTCATTACTCTGATAACATAAAAATCTGCTCTTCCTTTGTTCAGAGTTCATTATTTATTTTATTTTTTGTTAATTACTTTAGCATCATTACCTTTTGGTTTAATGCTTGTTTAGATACTTAGGATAGTTTGATCTAGTTACTAGTTGATAATAAGTCCTTGTGAGTTCGACACTCTATCTTATCACTTTATTACTTGACGACCGCGTATACTTGTGTGTGCGTTTGAGAGAGTTATGCCCATTTTCGTGTCGGACAAAATTGCTGGTTTCTGGTGCGAAGCTTTGTTCTTCGTGAACGCGAAAAAGGATTTATGGGTTGAACAGTCAACGCAAAAAATTTCTCTTCACGAACGCGACGGTCTCCTGCGAAGGCGATGAAGAAAAATCATCTGGACAGTGTTTTAAACCGAGAATTTTAGTATATTGGGCATATCTTTGTTCTAGAGCTCCGTTTGAGGTGATTTTCACGGCGTTGCTCTCGTGTCAACAGGGGGGGGGGGGTAAATATCTAACCTTTATTTTGATGTTTGTCCATGATTATTTCCGTTGGTTATTTTTTTATCCGTGTTTGGATTATAGAAATTAGAATTTTGAGCCCAAAAGTTGAGAAATGATAAATCCTTGATATAGACCATATGAGTTATGGGTAATATTTATTTTTAATAATCTTCAGAATTCGAGCACGTGGGCCCGAGGGTTGACTTTTCGAGCGAAGTTGAAAATTGTTATGAATTGATTAATTATGAGTATTAGAGTGTATTTTTATTGGTTTGCACATTGTTTGACTAGTTTCGGATCGATGGGCTTTGGTTTGAGGTATTAGAGAGGCGCGGGAGTCGGTTATGGAACTTCGAAGCGAGGTAAGTCTCCTGTCTAACCTTGTGAGGGGAAATCTACCCCTTATTGATGTAATTGTTATGTGCTACTAGTTGTTGGTGCTACGTGCGCATGAGGTGACGAGAGTCTGTGCGTAGCTAAAGCATGTTTATGTCTGGGTAGACTTAGGACTTTATCATGTAATATTTGAATTGTTTGGACTCATTTTGCTAGCTTAATTAATTGAAATTATAACTGAAATTGATTTAGAAACATATGAATATATTAGGCTGAGCTTTATCACCTTGAGTTGTTGCTAACATATTTTATAAACGTAAAGCGGTATATTTATTATTATGCACCTGTATATGTGTTGTAAGCATGACTCGAAATTCGATAGGTTTCTTCCTTTCTTGTGGAGCGGGCCGAAACTCTCGACAATATAATAGATGAATCTATGATTCGTGCCGCTCGACCCTCGATAGTGTACACATTATTCTGAATCAGTCCGAACGACCTCGGCATTATCGTGCGTTATATCGCTGGCAATCCGAATGTTCACGAGATTATCCTTCCACTGATGCCTGGCCTTTTATATGGTATTCCTTAACCGTTTGATACTGTCACTTGATATATTAGAGCCGTTGAGGTAGAATACAAGACTAAGAATCATATCCTTTAAAAAAACTTTTTGGTAGATTATGTAACTTATAGATTTACTCCATTATTGTTGTGTGCTTCATATCTGCTTATGATTTATTATATTGCTTTATTAGACCTCTAGTATGTGTCGATGCCGACCTCTCGTAACTACTTCTCCGGGGTACTTACTAGATACGCGTTAATTTACGTACTCAAGCTACACTTCCGCACTAAATGTGCAGGATCTGACATGTTCAATTGGTGGTCATCTTGGCGCATAGGCACATATGTTGAGGAGACTTTATGGTGAGCTGCATTCTAGGCTACATAGCGCAGCCCACAGAGTCTCCATCGTACCATTTACTCTATCCTTTCTTATTTACATTCCAGTCAAATGTTGTATTATTATTGTACTCCTTAGTAAATGCTCATGCACTTGTGACACCGGATTTTGGGATGTTCTTGAAGTTGTTTATGTTTTTTCTTTGCATTTACATACTTTTATTATTTATTCTGTTAAAATTTTAAGTTACCATGATTTTAATGCGTTGATTTCTTTATATAACAAAATTCACGATTTAGAGAATAATAAAGTTCATAATTAAGTTGGTAGTTTAACGTTGGCTTGCCTAACGGCGATATTGGGCGCCATCACAGCCTATAGTGAGTTTTGGGTCGTGACAGGAGGAGTCAATAGAAGAGGAACAAGGTGCCTACATTTTTGGATTTGTCGTGCCAAAAAGAAAAAATTATATTCCTCATCTAAAGGCCGAGAAGTGCAGGGTAAACAAATTATTACTTGGCCTGGTTATCTTTGTACCCCATCAAAGGAGCATAGTCGCAGACTGGATGCCCTGTTAGGGTACAATTCATATATTCAAGGTGGAGGCAAAAAGTGGTTAGAGTCGTGTTGCGACTTTAAATTAGGCGCTTGTTGGGAGGCAACCCAACATTACTACTTTATTTTATTTTTGTTTATTTTTATTTATTTTGTTTTTCTATTATTTTTGTAGTATTTATTTTTATTTTGTAGGAGTATAAGAATATACACAAAGCCATTAGAAGTATACAAAAGAGAGCTAGATGGTTGGGACAAAGTGTGAGTTTTCCACATAAAGGATCATTATTGGGAGAAGTCAGAGTACCTCATGAGCTGCTATTACTTCGGTCTTTGGCCTTCCAGAGAGTTTCTCTTACCCTCTTGATTTTATTTATGATGTGGATTAAGGACATTGCACTCTTTTAAATGTGGGGTGGAAGAATTTCTTTGGATAATTAGCTTTTTATTATTTTATCTTCTTAATCTTTTTTGTAGTAATGTAGCTTATAGTAGTAGTTTTAGTAAACAAAAAATAAGTAGTAGTTTTAGTAGCTTAATTTTTTTTTAATGTGAGAAAAATAGAAAAAATTGAAAATAATTATTAGAAAAATTTAGACTTTTCCCGACGATGGATCTATTAGGAGATTTTCTTGATGGATTAAAGTTTAACAAAAAAAATTTGAAAACAGAAAAATCCAAAAATATGCCTTTTATTTTTCTTTAGGTAGTAATAATTCCCTGTGATTTTGTTTTGTACCTCAGTTCTTTTCCATGGGATGTAATTTGAATCAGGTAGTAGTTTGTTTAATTTTTAGAGTAGATTAATATTTAGGGAATAAGTGGAGGAAGAATGATAAACCTAGGCGCCTTTGACTTGTTTCAGAGTAGCATATTTAGGCTTTGGCATAATATCTTCCCTATGTGTTTGAAATTGAGCATGATGCCTTTATATATTAGATAGCATGTCTTGTGACGCCTATGTCTCTTTTACTTGACTATTGTTCACTTTGTGCTTAATGCTTAATATCTTGTGGCTCTGTGAATACTTGCATTATTTTACAGTCTGAATGGGACCGTCCTTAGTGAGTCATGTGTCATGTATTGTGAGATTTTTGTGTAGTCTATGTATTGTAATAGAGTTTAGAACTTGCCTGGTATGTCAATTGAAGCGAAATTCTAGATGATGCTCGATTTAAAAAAATAATTTTAGGCTTTCTTTGATATTTTAGAGCGTAATTGCTTATCACAAATAAAATATATCCTTAGTTAACCCTTTTGAGCCTGTAGACCTTTTATTTGGCACCCACATTTCGAGCCTATATCCTTTTGTTCTTAATTGAAACTTTTGATTCTTTTACATCTTAAAGCACTTTAATTGTGAAATAAGCGCTAAATGAAGTAAGGAGGGGAATTGGGTGGCTTTTGAGTGGAACCAATGAAACGAAGAAATGTGCCCTTATTTTGTAAAATAATACACCACTAGCAAAAATTAACAATAGAAAAAAAAAATAATTGAAAAAAAAAGAGAAAAATCTGGAAAAAAAGAAGAAACAAAATATAGATGAATAAATTATTGTCTTGTTCTTGCTAGCGGGATGTAAATTAAGGTGGTGCTTAAAGAAAGAGGAAATATTTTTGGGGTGTGATCTTATTGATTAAACTGAAGTGGTGTTAAAGAAAATGCGCTTAAAGTTTATCATGTGATGTGTTAAAGTACTTATGAGGGTTAGTCACTATTCCAAAAATTTATCCTACCCGTACCTTAGCCCACATTATAACTATGAAAAAGTCCTAATTAATTTTAGATCGAGCAAGCCTATATTAGTAGAGATTTACATTATGAACGGGCCTATGGTACCAATTGCATGCATGTGACTTCTTTGTAAGAGTGAGCGATTTCTTTGATATATGGGAGGTCCTTAAATTATATTTAATCATGATATTTGATGTGTGGATTCAACTCACTCTCCTTGATTTTGTTGTGAGGGCACATGGTATCACGAGGGATATGTTACATTATTAGACTTCTCTATGATGTAGGGATGTTCAACCCATGAGTGCATTGTGACATTGAGTTGGGTATTGAGGCTAGGATTGTTAAGAAAATTTTGCTTTTGTTTAGAATATTTTTGAAATATGGCATAAGTTAAAGGGAAGTGTGTGCTGAAAACATATGCTAGAGTTTAATTGTTGCAATCAACCATGGTCATAGGTGTGGTGTGATTTGAATGGTAGGAGCTTAATTTTGTTTCGTCTACTATAGTGATAGTTTTTTCGAGGACAAAAAAAGGTTTAAGTATGTGATGGTGATGTTGGGCATATTTTTATATATTTTAATGTTACTTTACCTATATTTTAACCGCTTTTTCGGTGCTATTTGGTCTTTAAAATGTCAATCATGCATTAATTATTAATTTTATGACTAATTAAGTTGTATGTGATGATTTAGGATGTTTGAAGTGCAAATATATAAAGAAAAGGTGCTCCGAGAATAGGAGAAGAGGGTGGATGCGTCGCATCCAACCTTGCATAAAAGGCAAGTTGATTCACCCTTAACAGTGAAGTCGGGAGAAGGCATCCACCTTAGCATCCGCATCTGGGCACAACAAGGTTGAAGGATCAGAGGGTGGAAGCGAAGCATCTACCACAGTACCCGATGCTAAGAAGGTCAAGCTGAGGCGGATGCGAAGCATCCACCCCAACATCAATCCTGAAGCTGATTCAGAAAAGGAAAAGGAAAACTTTGGCCCACAACTTTTGTATGCAATATATAAGTCAAAAACGCCTCTTTTAGGTATCTAATACACGTTTTGAAAGGGATTCGACCTAGGGAGAGCAAAGAGCCTCCGTGGAGGCCGTATTTCATCTTCTTCCGCCAAACTTAGTAATTTTTATGTTTCTTTGTATGATTTGTTGTTTGGCTACTATGTCTATGTGGAACTAAACTTCACTTTCTAGGGTTGTGGTTCTTTCATGACTATTGTTATTAGAATATTGATTTTGATTTCTTGATTTATTATATTAGTTTATTTATTCAATCCTACGCTTAATTATTTGATTGCTTGATCACCAATTAAATACTATCTACGAATATAGAGTTGAACGCGAAAGTGGAAATTCTAAATTGCATATAGAATTGAGTAGAGCAAGTTCTTGAACCTGGGCATCAGGGAACAAATTTGCGGTTAGGATAGGCATATACCTAATCGCCCTGCTTGATTACTATATAGGAATTATTAATGCATTCTTGTTAGTCCTAATTACATAGGAATATAGGCGTTGAGTTAGCCTGAATAGGCGAGTAAGAACTCGACAGATTCTTATGAGCAATATTAACATTGTCAACTAATAAACTAGATAAATTAGTTAGTCAATTAAATTAAAGAATACAATAGGAATGTTAGATAGCCCATAACCCTAAATCATTTTCATTACATTGATAACATCAACATCTGAACTTCCTTTGTTCTGAGTTCTTTATTTATTTTCTTTTTAGTTAATTAATTTAGCATCACTAATTTTGGATTTAATCCTTCTTTAGATAATTAGGATAGTCTGATCAAGTTACTAGTTGATAACAAGTCCTCGTGGGTTCCACTCTCTATCTTATCACTTTATTACTTGACGGCCCCGTATACTTGCATGTGCGTTTGGCCTTAACAAGACAACAGGTTAAGTTCATGGTGTATGACTCGATCTTATTCAGAAGAAGTAATAACCTACAAATCGGAGTTGTAAAAACACCTGTGAAAACTGAGGAAAGAGAAAGAGTTCACCGGAATGTTCTTGGGGCAACCTTCAACTCAAGAACACATGGCTAATACTGGTGAAAACGAGGTAATATTAGCTGCAAGGGACGTAGCACAACATAGAGAAAAAGCTGCAAGGATAGCAGCAGAGGAAACCCGTAGAGCTACTGAGGAGGTTGTCGAAGATAATGGGGGTCGAAGATTCAATCTAAATCGACCCTTGATGGAAGACCAGTTTGAGAATGTTGTACCCAGGCCTGGTAGAAACAGTGGGTGATTATGCTAGACTACTCTACAATCAGGGACTATCCAGTGTCAGACCTCCACCAGTAGCAGCAAATAATTTTGAGTTGAAGCAAGGTTTGCTTCAGACTATCCAGAATAACTATGTCTTTAGAGGGAAGGTGAATGAAGATCCTAACACTCACTTGATGGGTTTTGAGGAAATCATGAACACTTTCCAGTACAACGGAGTGTCAAAAGTTACAATATACTTAATGGCATTACCCTTTTCACTAAAGGATGACACGAAGCACTGGCTTCATAGCTTACCAACGCGGTCGATCAGGACATGGGAAGACATGACTAAAAGTTTCTAGACAAATACTTCTCAGCTGCAAAAACTGTGAAATTCAGAAATTCACAACTTCTGCCGGATGGACACTGAAACAGTTTACGAGGCTCGAGAAAGATTCAAAGAGATAGTGAAGAAGTGTCAACATAATAGGATTGAATTATGGATGCAACTCCAGGACTTTTGGGATGGACTAACACCTCCCTCACGACGAACTCTGAACACTGCAGTCAGATGTCCTTTAATGAAGAAGACTCCTGAGGAGATTGTGGCAATTCTTGATGAGCTATCTGAAGATGCTAACCAGTGGCCTGCTGAGAGTAATGATAAAAGAAGATTAGTTGGGGTTTATCAAGTAGATTCTAACACCGCAGTGCAAGCCCAACTAGATGCCATGGCTAAAGAGATAAGAAAGTTGACCTTAGCCAAGGTCCCGATCCATCCATCCCAGTTTGTGATTTCTGTAGAATGGGTCATCTAACGTACGAGTGCCAGGACTTAGCTGTAGATGAAGTGGTAAATCATGTGGGAAGCTTTGATAGAGGCAACTACCAGAGTGGTAATAATTTCAGTCTTATGGGACAGAGGCACCCAAGCTTTTCTTGGAATTCACCAAGTGGTAGCCTGAACTAATGGCAACAAAATACCTTTAGATCCCAGGGACAAAGAGCTCCAGGTTGTCAAAATTAGCAAGGGTAGCAATATCAGCCTCCACAGTCTAATCAGTCTAGCCTGGAAGATCTGATGAAGGTATTTATTATTAAGACATATGAGAGGCTTGACACTGATGGCATAACTATACGAGAACATGGTGCAACTATCAAAGAACTGGGCATGACTTTTCAATACCTGGAAAGACAGGTTGGGCAATTAGCTACTCTATTGTCTAAGAGGGTTCCATGAATGCTCCCTGCTAATATCGAAAGAAACCCAAAAGAGACCATAAATACAGTGTCTTTGAGGAGTGGGCACGAGTTGGAGGATCCCATAGCACAGCAAGAGGATGAGCCAATTGAAAGACATGTGGAGATTGTGAAAGAGTAGAAAAATGATAACATTCAAAAAGGTGCAGGGATGGTAGATGATGGTTTGAAGAAGAAGGGGAAGACTAGATCTTAGAAAAATAAGAAGGATGATAATGCAACAAATAGAGAGACGGAAGAAAGCAAATACATGCCCCCTCTACCTTTCCCTCAGAAGCAAAGAAGAGAGAAGTTGGAAAAACAATCGAGCAATTTCTAGAATCATTCAAGCAGGTACATGTGAATATACCTTTCACAGAGGTGCTTTCACAGATGCAAGATTATGCTAAATTCATGAAGGAGATATTGTCCAATAAGAGAAAAGTGGAAGAGACATCAGTTGTCAAACTAACAGAGCATTGTAGTGCCATCTACAAAATAAGCTCGCTAAAAATGTAGAGATCCAAGGAGTTTTACTATACCTTGCTCTTTAGGAAGTACTAAATTTCAAAAATCTTTGTGTGATTCAGGTGATTCTATTAATCTTATGCCTTTGTCTATTTTCAGGAAATTAAAGGGAGAGATTGGAGAAATCAGGTCGATACTTGTGTCCTTGCAGCTGGCGGATCAGACCACAATCATACTTGAAGGAATCATGGAAGATATGCTGGTTCAGGTAGACAAATTTATGTTCCATGTGAACTTCATTGTGGTGAACATGGAGGAGAATAGGGAGGTCCCGCTGAATTTAGGTCCACCCCTCTTGGCTACCGGCTGAGCAATTCTGGATATTCAGGAAAGGCAGCTCATGCTCAGAGTGGGGGAAGAAAGGATGATCTTCAAGATTAAAGGAGAAAAGGGGGCCCTAGAGGAGCAACTTGGAGAGCGTCAAGCGGATAAGTGTGGGGTTTACCCAAAGAAATCCGAAAAGAAGCTTTGAGCAAGGATGTGTGCACTGGGTCAGACGTGCAAAGGAGATTCCGACTTTGATTTAGACCCCGCATCTTGCTTTTTTTTTTTTTGTATGTCATGGGGACATGCTACAATTTAAAGTGTGGGGTGGGGAATATATATATATATATATATATATATATATATATATATATATATATATATATATATATATATATATTTTATGTATGGTTGTAATCATTTCTTTTGATTGAATTTTTTTTTGACTTTTCCCGACGATGGATTTCCCCGGCTGTCTTCTTGAGGGATTAAAGTCGAAGAAAAACAAAACTTTATCCGTTTAGTGGTATTTTGTTTTCTTAGGTAGTGTAACAAATCCCTCTTAATTTTTCTTTGTGCCGCGGTTCTTTTCCAAGGGTTTTGCTTGAATCAGGTGTAGTTAGTTTTTCTTTTAGTAGGAGTAGTGAAGTCTTGTGCTAGGTGATAAAGGGAGATGACATTTCTTGACTTTGTTTTTCCTTGAGAGCAGTGAGTGCCTGATTTGTGACGCCTAGACTCAGTTCTTGACTCTCAAATAAGTAACGTAAATTGGTTGATTGTGACTTTGCTAAAATGCTCAGACTAGAGAGTTGGGATAGATCCGACCCTAAGTGAGTTATTTCCCAATGTTTGTGTGAGGTTGTTATTGATATTCTGTGCAAATCCGTTGATGTTTAGAACTTTCTCCATGTGTTTGCAAAGTGAAATAGTAGTCTTGTTTAGTCTAGGAAGTGATATAAGAAATTTTTTGTTGAGCCAATTATATGTTTTACCCACCTAATTGTGAAGTATCTTAGTTAGCCCTGTTGAGCCTGTATTCCTATTTCTTTGGCTACCACACTACAAGCTTGACCCCTTTGTTTGAATTGTCTATCTATTTGAACCTTTACCTCTCGTGAATACTTGAATTTATATGAGCTTGTAAAAGCTAAGTGAGGTATGGTCGGGGTTTTGAGTGTAACTATAGAAAAAAAGAGAAAGGTGCATTGTTTGAAAAATTGTAAGATCCACTTATAGAGAATTGGAAAAAAATAGAGTTTGATTGAAAAGAAAAAAAATGAGAACATAGAAAAGAAAGAAAAATGGATTCCATGCTAGAGGTAGTTCTCATCTTCTTTGTGATTAAAGATATTGGGAGCTTGATGCTATTATAATCGAAGGTTGGGGTTTGGGTTAACATAAGTGTGGGGTTTGAATTATTAATGTGTGTGTATTAAAGTGCTTAGGGAGGTGTAGTCACTATATCCAAATCTATCCTACCCGTCCCGTAGCCTATATTACAACCAAATTAAGTCCTACTTGATCCTTGACTGAATGATCTCAATTAGTAGAGTATTACACTATGGGCAAGACTATGGTACGTCTCATGTGGCATATGAATCTTAATTCTGAGAGTGAGTGAATTCTTTCTATCTCGAGTTCCTAAATGTTCTTGAAATTTATTGTGTGTGGAACTTGTCACAACCCAATTTCCCCTATAGATCGTGATGGCGCCCAATGTCGCCGCTAGGAAAGCCAATGGTGAACTAGCCATGTATTTATTCTTTTTAACAATTTTGAAATAGTTGAATTTTATTTATTAATTAAGTAAGAGGTGAAAGATTAAATAAAATAAAGCGTAAATAAATATGAGAGCAAGTGTGGTGTAATAAATACTCAAAAAACCCCATCAAATGTCTATAAGCATATTTTCAAGACCTGGCGTCATAAGTGTATGAGATACTAATAGCATATACAAAACACTAAACTACTATCTGAAATAGAGTAGACAGAAAGTAAATACAAAAGAGAGACTCTGGGTGCTGCAGAACGGACTAAGAAGCAGCTCACCACTAAGCCTTGGGGTATCGGGGGCACACGCCGGGATGACTGCCAGATGCACCTGCCTTACATCCTACACGATTAGTGCAGTTGTGTAGCGTGAGTACATAAACAACATGTACCCAGTAAGTATCCAGTCTAACCTCGAAGAAGTAGTGACGAGAGGTCGACATTGACACTTACTCTGAGCCAATAACAAAATGTAGAAACTCTAAAATGTTATGGAATATGGAAATAATAATAATAATAATAATAATAATAATAATAATAATAATAATAATAATAATAATAATAATAATAATAATAATAATAATAATAATAATAATAATAATAAAACAAAAACAAGCAGTGAATAAATGATTCTTTAACTGATAATAAATTCCAAAATTTTCATCTAACATATACTAGTTTCAAATCACTTCCGGTTATTAAATAAATTATACCTCTCAAGCCATAACATAATATCAAGTGTAATCAGGTTCCTAGAATTATCACGCACGATTTATGCCTAGGTCGTACGACCCGATCAAAAATACTGTGTGAACTGCTGAGGGTTGAACGACACAAACCATAGATGCATCTATTATACTGCGGAGGCGAATGGCCCGCTCCTATGAAAATAGAGAAGTTTACATCACTTGAGGAATTACTTGCAACGTGAGAGGACATGGATTTCTTAGAGTTATTAAGTATTCCTCAATTCTTTCCCCAAATAAGAAATCTAACTTGGAAGTTTTCAATTTTAAAATCTCTAGTCTCAGCTCTATTTAATATAATTAATATGCACAACAAGCATGACAATACAATTAAAGCATGATGTAAATCTAAGACTACCCGGACATCTCATGGAATATAGCTACGCACGGACTATCGTCACCTACTGCATACGTAGCTCCCCACACAAGTAATTCACAACAAGAAAATACACCTAAGGGGATGAGTTCCCTCTTTAAAGGTTAGGCAAGAGACTTACCTCGTTCTGATGATCACTTCCGATCCACAAATACGCTCTAAATCCTCAACTAGGTGCCAAACAACCCGAAACTAGCAAAATATTATATAAATAAATCAATATATACTCAAAAGTTCATAATTTAACTATTGGGGTAATTACCCACCCCTAATTAGAAGATTCCTAAAATTAACCCTCGAGCCCCCGTGCCTGGATTCCTGAAATATTCGAAGATAATTGTTACCCATAACCTCACGAACTAAAATATATAATTTTCACCCAATTCCATAATCCTTTTCGTGGTTAAATCTTATTTTTATCAAAACCTAGGTTTTTCAACAAAACCCATAATTTTCACAATTTTACTTGTTAAAAGCTACCCATAATCTATGTATTTAACATACATTGGATAGACATTACGTACCTTCAATAGCTAGGTAAACATCCCTCTCCAAGAAGATTCAAAATCGCCCAAGAGATGAAAGAAATGAGTCAAAAATGGCCTAAGTCCCGACTTAAATGAACCTCACTACCCAGCGGGTTTCGTACATGCGATACCACTGTCGCACCTGCGGCTCCGCTTCTGTAGACAAAACCTCGCAGGTGCAGACCAAGCCCAGGTCTGCCTCCTTCGCTTCTGCGGACAACGGCTCAATTCTGCGAGCCCGCTTCTGCGGCATACGCTTCACACCTGCGACCTTCCCCGCTTCTGCGATCGTCTGCCTCGCACCTGCACCTTCACAGATGCGGTTCCTGCCTCGCTTCTGCAATCACTGGACAGTCCACACCAAGCCGCTTCTGCAGTCAGAAGCTCACACATGCGGCCAAGATCTCACAGGTGCGGACAAACCAGAACTGGTGCACCAGCAGTTCTATTAAGTCCAACCTTAGACCGCGCATCGTCCGTATGGCACCCGAGACCCCCGGGGCCCCGCCCAAACATACCAACAAGTTCATGAACATAAGACGGACCTGCTCGACCTCTCAAATCATGGAAAACAATACCAAAACTAAGAATCACAACCCAAAACCAAATAGAATCAACTTATGAACTTCAAGAACGCGCCGAATCATACTTAAACTACTCGGAAAGACACCAAATTTTGCATGCAAGTCTTAAATCACCATACGGAACTATTCCCAAGATCAAAATCCCAAACGGACCTCGATAAAATAAAAACCAACTTCAAACCAAATTTAATGAACTTGAAAAACCTTCAAGGTGCCAACTTTCAATATTAAGCGCCGAAACGCTCCCGGGTCATCCAAAATCCGATCCGAACATATGCCCAAGTCCAAAATCATCATACGAACCTATTGGGACCGTCAAATTCCGATTTTGAGGCCGTTTACTACAAATGTTGACCCAAGTCAAACTTAATCCTTTGAAGCCAATAATAAGGAACTAAGTGTTCCGATTTCAACCCGAACCCTTTTAAATCCCGAACTAACCACCCCCGCAAGTCATAAAGCAGTAAAAGAACATACGCGGAGTCTTATTTAGAGGAACGTGGATTTAGAAAGCAAAACACTTGGTTGGGTCATTACATTCTCCACCTCTTAAACAAACGTTTGTCCTCGAATGGGTCTAGAATCGTACCTGGAGTGCCAAATAAGTGTGGATATCTGTTCCGCATGTCCTCCTCGGTCTCCCAAGTCCCCTCCTCGACTGGTAACCCCTCCACTAAACTTTTAACGCAGAAAACTTCTTGGACCTCAATTGGCGAACCTGCCTGTCAACAATGGCAACTGGCTCCTCCTCGTAACCCAGGCTCTCATCTAGCTGAACCGTGTGGTAGTCTAACACATGCGACCTATCGGCATGATACTTCCGGAGCATAGACATGTGAAAGACCGGATGAACTCCCGATAGACTGGAAGGCAAAGCAAGCTCATAAGCAACCTCCCTAACTCGTTTCAACGCCTCAAATAGACCTATAAACTTTGGGCTCAACTTTCCCTTCTTCCCGAACATCATGATTCCCTTAATCGGTGAGACATTCAATAGAACCTTCTCGCCCACCATAAATGATAAATCACGCACCCTTTCCAAGGCATCCATCACAAAGTCACTATCATCTACCTTAGCCTCGTCGGGCTCAAACCATCCGATGGGCGAACGACACCGCCGACCATACAAAGACATAAATGGAGCCATCTCGATGCTGGACTGATAACTTTTGTTGTAAGCAAACTCGGCCAAATACAAGAATCTATCTCAATGCCCTTCGAAATCAATCACACATGCTCTAAGCATATCCTCTAAGATCTGAACCGTCCGTTCCGACTGCCCGTCAGTCTGTTGATGAAAGGCTGTGCTGAGCTCTACCCGGGTCTCCAACTCACTCTGTACTGCCCTCCAAAAATTCAAAGTAAACCGAGGGCCTCTATTTGATATAATGGAAAGAGGAACACCATGCAGCCGAACAATCTCCTGAATGTAAATCTGGGCCAATCTCTCTGATGAATACATGGTCACAACCGGAATAAAGAGTGCCAACTTGGTCAACCTATCGACAATGACCCAAACTACATCAAACTTCCTCAAGGTCTGCAGCAATTCAACTACGAAGTCCATAGTAATGCGCTCCTATTTGCACTCAAGTATAACCATCTGCTAGAGTTGGCCACCTTGCCTCTGATGCTCATACTTAACCTGCTGGCAATTTAGGCACCTCCCATATACTCAACTATGTCCTTCATTCGCCGCTACTAATAATGCTGCCTCAGGTTGCGATACATCATCGTAGCACCTGCATGAATAGAATACCAAGAACAATGTGCCTCATCTAGAATCGTTTCCCTCAATCCATCAACACTAGGGACACATAGACGACCCTGGAATCGCAGAACACCATCCTCATTGATAGTAACCTCCTTGGAACCACCCTGTAGTACCGTCTCTCTTAGAACCAATAAGTGTGGATTGTCGTACTGGCGAGCCTTGATCTTCTCGAATAGTGAAGATTGGGAAACGACACATGAAAGAACTCAGTTGGGCTTTGAAATATCCAACTTCACAAGTATGTTATCCAAGGACTGAATGTCCAAAGCTAGTGGCCTCTCCTCTGCTGAAGTGAATGCCAAACTACCCATACTCTCCCCCTTTCTGCTCAAGGCATCCGCAACCACATTCGCCTTTCCCGGATGATAAAGGATGGTAATATCATAATCTTTTATTAACTCAAGCCACTAGCGCTGCCTCAAATTGAGATCCCTCTTCTTGAAAAAATGCTGCAAGCTGCGATGATCGGTGTAAACCTCACAAGACACCCCATAAAGATAATGCCTCCAGATCTTAAGAGCATGAACTATCGCGGCCAACTCTAAATCATGTAAGGGGTAATTCTTCTCGTGGGGCTTCAGTTGATGTGAAGCATATGCACTAACTCTCTCATCCTGCATCAATACATAACCCAAGCAAATGCGTGAAGCATCACAATACACATTATACATCCCTGAACCGGAAGGCAACACTAACACCGGTGCGGAAGTCAATGCGGTCTTGAGCTTCTGAAAACTCACCTCGCAATCATCGGACCATCGGAACGGAGCACCCTTCTAGGTCCATCTAGTCAAAGGTACTGCAATAGATGAGAAACCCTCCACAAACCGACGATAATAACCTGCTAACCCCAAGAAGCTCCTGATCTCGGTCGCTATGGTAGGACGAGGCCAACCCTGATTTGCCTCGATCTTCTTGGAATCTACCTTAATACCCTCGCCTGATATAACATGCCCCAAGAATGCCACATAACCTAACCAAAATTCACACTTGGCAAACTTAATATATTGCTTATGTTCCCGCATGGTCTGAAGCACCACTCTCAAACGTCTTCGGAACATCCGAATCATGAATCTTCAATTGATGGTACCTCGATCTCAAATCAATCATAGAGAACACCTTGGCACCCTACAACTGGTCAAACAAATCATTAATACATGCAACGGGTACTTGTTCTTAATGTAAACTTTGTACAATTGGCGGTAATCAATGTACATTCGCATAGTCCCATCAAGCTGTTATTTCAGCTCCTTCAACTCTTTCAGAGCCATGCAGTACAGTGGAATAGAGATAGGCTGGGTACATGGAGCCAAATCAATACAAAAATCGATATCACAATCTTGTGGTAGGCCTGGAAGATCAGAAGGAAACACATCGGAGAACTCCCGAACCACGGGCACTTAATCAATCACCAGAGTCTCTGTAGTAGTATCCGGAACATAAGCTAGATAAGCCAAAAAACCCTTCTCGGCCATGAGTCGAGCCTTCAGAAAAGAGATAACCTGACTAGATACACTGACAGAAGAACCCTTCCACTCCAATCTAGGCAACTCTGGCATCACCAAGGTAACAGTGTTGGCATGGCAATCAAGGATGGCATGATATGGAGTCAACCAATCTATGCCTAGGATGACCTCAAAGTCGGTCATATCAAGCAATAGAATATCCGCTCTAGTCTCATAACCACAGAAAGTCACGATATAAGTCTGGTAGATCCAATCTAACACAACAAAATTGCCCATTAGCATGGACACATATACAAAATTACCTAAGGACTCGCGAGGAACACCTAAAAAATGAGCAAACAAAGATGAAACATATAAATATGTAGAACCTGGATCAAATAGTACTGAGGCATCCCTACCGTAGACAGAAATAATACCTGTGATCACAGCATCTGAGGCCACTACATCTGGTCTGGCCGGAAAAGCATAGAACCTAGCTGGACCGCCACCTGACTGGCTTCCACCTCTAGGATGGCCCCTACCCACCCGCCACCTACCTCTAGGTAGCCGGGCGACTGGTGGGGCAGCTGGTGCTGTAATTATATGCTGATGACCCTACTGTACTGCCTTGCCCCGAAGTCTAGGACAAAACCTCTTCATGTGGCCAGGATCCCCACACTTATAACTAACCCTCGGAATGGTGGACTGCTGACCTGAAGTCTGACCCTGATGGCCTAAATACCCACTGGAGGAACCCTGAATAGCTGGTAGGCGGTAGGAACTGTCTAGCATGGTGCTAAAATAGGGTCGCACTAGAGCACCACGAGAAGGCGGCGGTGCTGTATATGTGGGCCTGCTAGACTGACCCCTCACAAACTGACCGATGCCTCTAGCCGGGGCACCTCTAAACCCTTCAGAATATTGAAAGCGCTTATCCCTCATCACTTGCTCTCGTCTCCACTGACGAACACCCTCAATCCTCTGAGCTATCTTCACAACTAGCTCGTACGAAGTCCCCATCTCAACCTCTAGGGCAATAGTGTCCTGGACACCTGAGTGCAGACCCGCAACGAACCTCCGCACTCCCTCTGCATCAGTAGAAAGTATCATAAGTGCATGGTGAGATAAGTCAGAGAATCTCGCCTCATAATCGGTCACCGATATCCGGCTCTGCTGGAGCTGCTCGAACTGAAATCACAACTCTTCCCTATGAGAGGGTGGTATGTATCTGTCCAGGAAGAGGTATGTGAACTGGTCCTAAGTCATGGGAGGAGAACCTACTGGTCTGCCGAGAAGATAGGACTGCCACCATCTACTGGCCCTACCCTCCAGCTGAAAGGTGGTAAAGTCCACCCCGTTGGACTCCAATATCCTTATATTGTGCAGTCTGTACCTGCAATGATCAATAAAGTCTTGGGGGTCCTCATGTCGCTCACCTCCAAATACAGGAGGATGTAGCCAGGTCCATCTATCCAATAGCTTCTGTGGCTCACCGACCGCAGTTGGTCTGAGCTTAGGTATGGTTGTTGTAACTGGCTGCGCTCCGCCTACGGGCATTGTGCCCAGGGTCTAATATACAGCAGCTGCATGCCTAGGAGCCTGAGCGTTAAGGGTCTGTGCTCCCCCTCCCACTTGAGATGTGGCTGGGTCTATTGGAAATAAACCAGCCTGAGTCATAGAATCCCTGAACCGCAACATACGACCCATGACCTCCTAGAATCGTTGTGCGGACAAGCAATCTGTTGGGACTGGCTCGGTTTCAGGCACCTCGCCCTGCTCCTCAATAGCGGGATCCTCCATTGGATCCACTGGTGGAACTACTGGAGCAACTCTAGGACGTCCTCATCCTCTACCATGAGTTCGAGCCCTCCATTAACCTCTACCTTAGCCTCTAGCAACAGGGGGAGCAGCGCCTCCATGGTCGGGTACTTCTGCCCCACGCGTTCTCACCATCTGCGAGAGAATAAGAGACATATAGTTAGCACAAGATCAACTGCACGATAGGAGATGAAGAAATATTAGTTTCCTAACATCCTATAGCCTCTCAAAGATAAGTACAAATGTCTCCACACCGATCCGCAATACTCTATTAGGCCTGCTCGTAACTTGTGAGATCTACCTGAACCTAGTGCTCTAATACCATGTTGTCACGACCCAATTTCCCCTATAGGTCGTGATGGCACACAACGTCGTCGGTAGGCAAGCCAATGTGAACTAGCCATGTATTTATTCTTTTTAACAATTCCATAATAGTTAAATTTTATTTATTAATTAAGTAAGAGGTGAAAGATTAAATAAAATAAAGCGTAAATAAATATGAGAGCAAGTGTGGTGTAATAAATACTCAAAAAACCCCATCAAATGTCTATAAGCATATTTTCAAGACCTGGCGTCATAAGTGTATGAGATACTAATAGAATATACAAAACACTAAACTACTATCTGAAATAGAGTAGACAGAAAGTAAATACAAAAGAGAGACTCCGGGTGCTGCAGAACGGACTAAGAAGCAGCTCACCACTAAGCCTTGGGGTATCGGGGGCACACGCCGGGATGACTGCCAGATGCACCTGCCTTACATCCTACACGATTAGTGCAGTTGTGTAGCGTGAGTACATAAACAACATGTACCACTAAGTATCCAATCTAACTTCGAAGAAGTAGTGACGAGGGGTCGACATTGAAGTGAATATGGAATCTGGAAATAATAATAATAATAATAAGAATAATAATAATAATAATAACACAATAACAAGCAGTGAATAAGTGATTATTTAACTGATAATAAATTCCAAAATAATTATCTAACACATACTAGTTCCAAATCACTTCCGGTTATTAAATTAATTATACCTCTCAAGACATAACAAAATATGAAGTGTAATCGGGTTTCGAGAATTATCACGCACGATTTAGGTCAAGGTTGTACGGCCCGATCCAAAATACTATGTGCACTGCTGAGGCTCGAATGACACGAACCATAGATGCATCTATTATACTGCCGAGGCAAACGACCCACTCCTATAACAATAGAGAAGTTTACCTCGCTCGCGGAAGTACTTGCAATGTGTGAGGACATGGATTTCTCAGAGTTATTAAGTATTCCTCAATTCTTTCCCCAAATAAGAAATCTAACTTGGAAGTTTTCAACTTTGAAATCTCTAGTATCAGCTCTATTTAAGATAATTAATATGCATAACAAGCATCACAGTACAATTAAAGCATGATGTAAATCTAAGACTACTTGGACATCTCATGGAATATAGCTACGCATAGACTCTCGTCACCTAGTGCGTACGTAGCTCCCCATACAAGTAATTCACAACATCAAAATACACCTAAGGGGATGAGTTCCCTCTTACAAGATTAGGCAAGAGACTTACCTCATTCTCAAGCTCACTTCCGGTCCACAAATACACTCTAAATCCTCAACTTGGTGCCAAACAACCCGAAACTAGCCAAATATTTTATAAATAAATCAATATATACTCAAAAGTTCATAATTTAACTATTGGGGTAATTACCCACCCCTAATGGGAAAATTCCTAAAATTCACCCCCGGGCCCACGTATCTGGATTCCGGAAATCTTTGAAGATAATAGTTACCCATAACCTCACAAACTCAAATATATAATTTTCACCCAATTCCATAATCATTTTCGTGGTTAAATCCCATTTTTATCAAAATCTAAGTTTTTCAACTAAACTCATAATTTTCACAATTTTACTTGTTAAAATCTACCCATAATCTATGTATTTAACTTACATTAGATAGAAATTACTTACCTTCAATATATAGGTGAAAACTCCTCTCCAAGAAGCTCCAAAATCGTCCAAGAGATGAAAGAAATGAGTCAAAAATGGCCTAAGTCCCAACTTAAATGAACCTCACTGCCCAGCGGTTTTCGCACCTGCGGTGCCACTGTTACACCTGCGGCTCTGCTTTTACGGACAAAACCTTGCAGATGCGGACCAAGCCCAGGACTGCCTTCTTCGCTTCTGCGGACAATTTCTAGGTTCTGCGAGCCCGCTTCTGCGGCGTACTCGTCGCACCTGCGACCTTCCCCGCTTCTGCGATCGCCTGCCTCGCACCTGCGCCTTCGGTTGTGCAGTCCCTTCCTCGATTCTGCGATCACTTAGCATTCCACACCAGGCCATTTCTACGGTCAAAAGCTCGCACCTATGGCCAAGATCTCGCAAGTGCGGATGCACCAGAACTGGTGCACCAGTAGTTCTATTAAGTCCAAACTTGGTCTGCGCTTCGTCCGAATGGCACCCGAGGCCCTGCCCAAACATACCTACGAGTTCGTGAACATAAGACGGACCTGATCGACCTCTCAAAACACGGAAAACAACATCAAAACTAAGAATCACAACCCAAAATCAAATAGAATCAACTTATGAACTTCCAGTTCTTCCAACTTACTCCGAACATGCTGAATCATACTTAAACTACTCGGAAAGACACCAAATTTTGTGTGCAAGTCTTAAATCACCATACAGAACTATTCGAGGGCTCGAAATCCCAAACGGACCTCGATAACACCTAAACCAACATCAAACCAAATTTAATGAACTTTAAAAACCTTTAAGGTGCCAACTTTCAATATTAAGCGTCGAAACGCTCCCGGGTCATCCAAAACCTAATTCGGACATACGCCCAAGTCTAAAATCATCATACAAACCTATTGGGACCATCAAATCTCGATTCTGAGGTCATTTAATACAAATATTGATCCAAGTCAAATTTAACCCTTTTAAGCCAACAATAAGGAACTAAGTGTTCCAATTTCAACCCGAACCCTTCCAAATACCAAACTAACTACCCCTGTAAGTCATAAAATAGTAAAAACACATACGAGAGTCTTATTTAGGGGAACAGAGATCTAGAAAGTAAAATGACCGCTTGGGTCGTTATAGAACTACTCTCTATTATTTGTGTAAGGGCATATGATTTGTGAAGGTAAGGTGAAATCTTAGACCTCTGTGTTAGAGTAAGTGTGTAGGTTGTGAAAAATGTGTGGTGCTCATGAGTCAAGTCTTTAGGCGAGGATGTTATGATATAGTGCTTAGTCTGTTTTAAATATTTATGGCATGATACATTAGGGAAGTTGTAGGATAAGAAGGTCGACTCTATGTGAAGTGCAGTTTGATTGCTCGAGGACGAGCAATGGTTTAAGTGTGAGGTGTTGATGGTAAGCTAGAATCACACATTTTAGACATAGATTTCACTCTAATTACTGCAGTTTACTTGTGTTTGAGCCTGAATGTTAGTGTATCGCACTTATTATGTGTTTTGTGCATTGCAGGAAGTGATTTCGAGTTAAAAAGATATTCAGAAGCTATATTGATCAAGTTGGAGCTTTGAAGTCTGAGTAAAATCCCAAGAGATTAAAGCAGGATCACATTTAGAGGTCGAGAGCCAAGTCTGGATATCAAAAATAAACAAAACGAAAATACTTTGTAAATAATGCTCTGCCGCGCCATATGGGGCGGCGCATAGGGTGCCGCGATAGTAGAAATTTCTGTTGTCCGTCAGAACCTGCCCTCTGAACTTCCCCACTAATGCCCCACATGGTGGCTTGGAAAAGGTAATTTTGCCAGGGCCTACTCCTACAAGGTATAAATACACCAAAAAACATTTTTGAATGGGCTTTTGACATGGGAAGCTTTGGGAGATCATTGGAGGCTAGAAGACACGGGATTTCATCATCTTTCCATTAATTCAATATGCGAGTTTGGATTGTAATGTTAGATTGATGCTTTCTTACCCTTTAAGTATAATTGTAATGACTTTATCCATGATTATGGAGTAGTTGCCCTTAGGGTTTAATGGATATGGTATTTTGATTGATATTTATGGATTCTAACTCTAGTTCTTTGCTTGAATTCGTTTATGGAGCTTTGAGTTGTTGCATGTTTATTCACCCATCTATTTAATAGAAAAAGGAATAGTTTGGTGATTATCTTTGTATTATTTTGTTTGGTTTGATTCAGTGATTCTCTTAAGTAATCGAAAGAGCCTGTAGAATTGTTGATTAAATCAAGTTAGGAGAATATTCGAGAGACGTTTTCCTAAACACTAATCCATTAACGCATGCTTGCATATTTTCACAGTGCTTATATTAGTTCACCTCATAGAGTTAAGATTTAATCGAGAGATGAGTCTTGACTACACGTTTGAACTAATCATCGAGTAAATTCGTGAGAATTATTAGAACATTAGAGTGAATTAAACTAGAGTTAAATCCCAAATAGCTATCTTACACCTATCCTGTCAAAACTCCTATTTCTTATATTGATAAGAAACCAACTCTGCTAATCTCTAGTTCTTTGCAGTCAATTGTCAATTGCTTTACTTTAGTAGTTAATCATAGTTTGTAATCATTCTAAATCATGTTTTGATCGTCCTGAATAATGTTAACCAGAAATTATTAAAGTATTATTTAAATCCAATCCCTGTGGAGACGATAATTTGACTATACTATCTTTGATTAGCGCGTATGAATTTTGTATTGTGTTTTGCGCTCGTTAAATTTTGGCGTTGTTGCTGGGGATTGGCAATCAATAGTGTTCAAAATAGTTTTTGGTGCTAATTCAGGAATTTATTTATTTTTTTCTTCACAGGTTTCTATTCTGTGTGCAGGTAACATGTTAAGTTCATGGTGTATGACTTGATCTTCTTCAAACGAAGTAGTACCCTACAAACCGGTGTTGGAAAAATACCTGCGACAACTGAGGAAAGAGAAAGAGTTCACCAGAATGTTCTTGGGGAAACCTTCAACCCAAGAACACATGGCTAGTAATGGTGACGACGAGGTAAATTTAGCTGTAAGGGAGGCAGCACAGCATGGAGAAAAAGCTACAGGGATAGCAGCTGAGGCAGCCCGTAGAGCTTCAAGTAGGTGCATGTGAATATACCTTTCACATAGGTGCTTTCACATATGCCAGCTTATGCTAAATTCATGAAGGAGATAATGTCCAAGAAGCGGAAAGTTGAAGATATATTGGTTGTCAAGCTGACAGAGCATTGTAGTGCCATCTACAAAATAAGCTCCCTAAAAAATGTGAAGATCCAGGAAGTTTTACGAAACCTTACTCTTTAGCAAGCAATAAATTTCAAAAATCTTTGTGTGATTCAGGTGCTTCTATTAATCTTATACCTTTGTCTATTTTCAGGAAATTAGAGGGAGAGATTGGAGAAATCAGGTCGATACCTGTGTCCTTGCAGCTGGTGGATCATACCACAATCATACTTGAAGGAATCGTGGAAGATGTGCTAGTTCGGGTAGACACATTTGTGTTCCCTGTCAACTTCATTGTGGTGAGGGCACATGATTTGCGAAGGTAAGGTGAAATCTTTGATCTCTGTGTTAGAGTAAGTGAGCAGGTTGTGAAAAATGAGTGATGCTCGTGAGTCAAGCCTTGAGGCGAGGATGTTATGACATGTTGCTTAGTCTGTTTTAAATATTCGTGGCATGATGCGTTAGGGAAGTTGTCTGATAAGAAGGTCGTCTCTATATGAAGTGCAGTTTGATTGCTCGAGGACGAGCAATGGTTTAAGTGTGGGATGTTGATCGTAGGCTAGAATCACGTGTTTTAGTTATAGTTTGCACTCTTATTACTGCATTTTACTTGTGTTTGAGCTTAAATGTTAGTGTATTGCACTTATTATGTACTTTATGCCTTGCAGGGAGTGATTTCAAGTTAATAGGATATTCATGAGCTAAATTGTACAAGTTGGAGCTTTGAAGTCTGAGTAAAAGCCTAAGGGATTAAACTGGGATAGCATTTGGGGGTCGGGAGCCAAGTCAGGATATCAAATATCGAAAAAATAAAATTACTCTATAAACAATGCACTGCCGCGCCGCATGGGGCGGCGTGACAGTAGAAATTTCTGTTGTCCGTTAGAACCTGCTCTCTGAACTTCCCCACTAATGCCCCGCATGGGGCGGCACATGGTGCGGCGCGCTTGTGTAATTTTCTCAAAGTACTTTCCTGTGTCGGCTTGGAAAAGGTAATTTCGCCTGGGCCCACTCCTACAGCGTATAAATACACCAAAAAGATGTTTTTGAAGGAGCTTTTGACCTGGGAAACTCTGGGAGAGCATTGGAGGCTACAAGACACGATATTTCATTATCTTTCCATCAATTCAATACGGAAGTTTGGATTGTAATGTTAGATTGATGCTTTCTTAGTCTTTAATTATAATTGTGATGACTTCCTCTATTATTATGGAGTAGTTTCCCGTAGGGTTTAATTAAGTGATTCTCTTAAGTAATTAAAAGAGCTTGTTCAATTGTTGATTAAATCAAGTTAGGAGGATATTCGAGAGACGTTTTCCTAAAGACTAATCCTTTAACGCATGCTTGCATATTTTCACAGTGCTTATATTAGTTCACCTCGTAGAGTTAAGATTTAATCTAGGGAGGAGTCTTGACTACACGTTTGAACTAATCATTGAGTGAATTCGTGAGAATCATTAGAATATTAGAGTGAATTAAACTTGAGTTAAATCCGAAATAGCTATCTTGCACCTATCCTGTCATAACACTTATTTCTCATATTGATAAGAAACCAACTCTCTTAATCTCTAGTTCTTTGCAGTCAATTGTCAATTACTTTACTTTAATAGTTAATCGTAGTTCGTAATCATTCCAAATCATGTTTTATCGTCCTGAATAGCGCTAAACCATAAATTACTAGAGCATTATTTAACTCCAATCCTTGTGGAGACGATAATTTAACTATACTATCTTTGATTAGCGAGCATTAATGTAGTATTGTGTTTTGCGCTCGTCACATACTACCATATAAACATAAACAATACAATCACCCCTAGGCCATCACATAACATCCCCATAATGCCTCCCTTATTTCTTCACATGTGTACATAACGATAAAAGCAGGGTCATTTTGCCACATGTGCATATCACCACCCTTAATTTGCCATGTGGGCAACCCGAGAAAACATCACCCTTATTTTTTCCCATGCGCACAACAATAGACACAATCACAGGCCACATACCTCGTACTGATACCCACAATCACAATCGCACAGCAAAGACCTCGTGCCATAATATCATCACAATTGCACGATAAAGACCTCGTTCCAAATATCATAACAATAGCACGACAAATACTTCGTGCCATAATATCATCGCAATCTATCCCCTCAATATGTCCACAAGTTCCATAATCACAATAATGCAAGATAACAATTTATCATCAAGAGGCATCTCTTCATAACTCATAAATAATGCGCACAAGAACATGATAACAATAAAAATGCGAATAAGGCATGACTACGGCTAAATAAATTATGGCAACCAAATTAAAGTTGTCATACAAAGGATCACATATGTATCATAGAGTGTACACGTCCCAATAAAAGCATAACACAAGAATAAGTACGGATGTTTGTTCATAACATACGTACATCTACCTCCGAGGCAAGTATAGCATAAGTCTCAAGATTTTCTCAACATATTCAAATCAGGTACCAATAGTCTCAACATTTCTCTAGTGAGGTTTATTATTCTCACATAGTCAATTAATTGAATAATACATAAAATCAAGTAGAACACACAACCAAACAAAGCATAGAGTAAGCTAGAATTTATCTCGAGCATGAATACCCATGGCACATATATATACACTCATCATCTCATATATACATCAACCCCCGCATGTATCAATCAATATCAATTATAAGGAAATATTTCCTAAACAAAAGTTAGGCAAGATACTTACCTTAAACAAACAAAACCAATACTCTAAAAATACCTTCCTGCGCGAATCGACTTCTAAATGGCTCAAATCTAGCCAAAAATAACTAAATAACATCAAACAAATCCATATGAAATAACTCCAAACAATAAAGCTTCAATTTTTATACAAATACACAAAGTCAACCCTAGCTTGCACCCCGGAACCTGGCAAAACTCAAAAATTCAGAACACTCATTCCAATACGAGCTCAAATATACAAGTTTCATCCAAAACCAACTCCAAATAGGGGTTTGAATCTCCATTTTTTGCTTTAGTTTTGCCAAATCCCCTAAAATACACTTTCTTATCTTACAAGCTAAAACCCTCTTTTCTTCTTTAAGATTCATTGATTTAGAGCCAAAATCAATGATAGATTCATCTTATAATCATAAATTCAAGTTAGGTTTACTTACCCTTATGAAGCAGATGAAAACTCCCTCAAATATTGCCTCTTCCATAGTTCCAAAACGTTTTGAGAAAAGTAACTAAATCCCGAAATAAGTAAAAAAAATAAAATAAAATACAGCAGATTTCCCAGCCCGAATCAGATGCTAGATGACCCCGAAACTCATATTTGATAAGCCCAACATAATCCTTGCGAGATTACACCCAAGATAGCCTTTTGAATCACGTAATTTGCCCTTAAAATAAAGGAGATATCGTGTTTTGATGTTTTACAGGAAGTCTAGAAATTTCAGGGTCATAACTGGTACTTTCGGAATTGTTGCACCAAAAAAGTCAGCAATAGAAAAATCTTTGTTTTAGCATGCAAATCTCATTCGGAACCTCCCGGACAACAACAATAACATCCCAGTGTATTCCCAGTTTATGTCGAAACTTTCCGGACATAAACCATATATGTATTTCAATCATAAAATATACTATGAACCTACTCGTGCACTCAAAACACCAAAAGAGGTCATCTTGACCCGATATTGACCATGGTCAAACTCCAAATTCTTAACTTAACTAGTCTTCCAATCAATGATCTAAAACACACCCAAGTCCTCGGGACCCCATCCAATCATACAAAAAAGTAAAAATACGTTATCCAAACTTATCCAAAGTCTCAAAACATCCACGGGAATATCACAACAAAGAATCGATGCTCAAACCGAATAGAATTTCTCTTAAGTTGTTAAATGTTTATTCTTTCAAAAGAGTGTCCGAATCACACTTACACACTTCAGATTACTTTCAAACTTTTCATACAAGATTAATTCAATTATATAAACCTATCTAAAGTCTCAGAACACCAATTGGAGTCCAATAACATCAAAGTCAACTTTTGATTAAACTTATAAACTTTTAAGTTCTTTAAATTGCAAACTTTCAACAAATAGTGACGAATTCTTCTAGGAACCTCTAAAACCAAATCTGAACATACGTTCAAGATCAAAACTCAATTCCTAGTTTGTTTACCGAAAAGTCAAACTTTGGTTAACTCTTCCAACTCGAGAGTCATTCTTCCAAATCAATCCCGAACCGTCGAAATCCAAAATCGACCATACACGCATGTCATCATACATATTATGAAGCTACTCACAGTCTCAAACCATCGAACGGAATGCTACAAGTTCATAGATCAGAACATAGAATCCCTAAGGATTTCTACAAAGTCATACTCCTAATAGTGTTAGCTTCAAACAAATCATCATGTTCAAATAGCATCAGCAAAGGTCCTTATAAGATTTTAGGGATCAGATTTGGTTTTAAATTTAATAGTAGGGAAAGGACTGGGGAGGTTCTGGACAAGACAATGAAATCAGGAATCAAACGGGAACATGCAATACCTAGTTAGTTACATGAGCATTTCAAGTGAAGTAATTCTTTCATACAGACATGGAAGCTTAACACATTTATGAAGTCGGGTTAAGCATGACATGAGGAGAAAGATTTACAGATAAAGAAAAGCCATTGCATTAAAATAGGTTTAACTCAAACTTAAGTCTAAATTAGTATCTAAGTATTAAATGGTCATGATTTTGTTTTGATCAGTTGTCACTTGGTTATAGCAGAGTAACTAGGTCCTGTTTTTCTAGGGAAGACAATCTTAAAAGATAAAATGCATGTCAACATTTCAAAGATCAATGATAACCCTAAAGGATTAGAGACATGAGGTATGATACCAAGTAAGTTTTAGATTGAACATGCAGCAGGAGATGTTAACTAATCAAGAAAACAAATATGTCATGATTGTGTTATGATGAAAGATAACTTAGTTTTTAACAAATGTGTACAATAGGACTATTGGGATTCATAAAGAGAAGAAAGTTTAATTCAAACAAGATTCGGTCAACATATGCAACAACAACTGGACAAAATAAAAAAAGACCATAGTGGCAACTCACAAATAATTTAACAAACATATGTAGAGAAACAAAACATATAAACACTTAGAGTTTATGCTTAAGGTTAAAGGATAGAGGATAATAAACTTAAACACCTTCAGATTCATCTCAGTCATGGTTATCAAATAATAAGCTCAACTTCAAAACTCAAAAAATATAGAGATGCAACATATAAGGATAAATGTTACTGCAGATCAATGAAAAATCTATGAAGTTCATGTGAACATGAACACATAATAACTCAAACATGTAGACTGTTGGAAACTCAAGAACAAAGATCAGCAGGAATCAATCAATGGTTTGATCAATCATCGATTAAAGACTCAAAAGCATGACAAATAATCACATGTGGATATTAAACAAACAGAACACAAGCATTAAAATACGAATCACAAACACCATAAAACAATTGTAATACTCAGAATATAATTAACATATTTGTAGCATTCAAAGGAGATGAATAAAAGAAGGGTGAGAGATGTGTTGATCTTTTTGAGAGCAGCAGACCAAACAAAGGTTCTTTCTCAATTGATTAAGACCCCAGGAACCTCAAGTTTGAACCAGCGACAGTACTCAGCAAACGAAAAGAAAAGAACAGTAAGAAAACCCATGGTTTTGAACTCTAAATTTCATAGATGATTGATAGTATTTGTGTCTGTGTGTTTTTTTCTTCAGTGTTAGGTGGTTGTTCGTGTTAGGTAATAGCATTGAAGGTTCCTACTTATAGTGCCATTTAAGGCTATAGGGTTTCAAAGGGTTCAAATCATATAGTGGAAGATGATGATAGTAGAGGTAAAATCAGAAAACACTTTGGGAAAAATAGTGACGAGTTTACCTAAGAGGAGAGAAGTCGACCGTTGAGGGAAAACAACCATCGGATAAGAGTCCAAATGTCCAGAGGTCACTTCGCTTGACCTCTGGACCAAGAATAATCATTATAACCTTGAGAAACGTTCATGCATGCCATATATTTAACAAAACAGATGAGGGTTTCAGAGATTTCACCCTTGCACAATTTAGTCTAGGGTTTTCGGATTTGGGGTTTTGAATATCCATCAACGAGAATGGAAATCTGGTCTTACACTTCATAGCCTATGGACAAAGCGACTTGACTATGCCAGTTGGGATTTGAGAGCAAAGACGAATTGGTGTTTCAATCTCAAGGGATTAGAATCTAATAACTCAGATTTAGTGAACAAAAGGGGAAATAACAACAGGATTCTTGGATTCAGAAGGCAAAGGATATGAAATCTATGATCAATTTGTGACCTTGCACTAATTTGTGCAAGGTTTAGTGACTAATTGGTTTGTGAGGTTGAGAGAAAAGACAGGGAAAATGGAAAGAGAGGCAGTCGAGTGAGGTGAAGAAAGATTAGGGTTTTTGGGTAGGTTAGGGTCGTCTCTGAGTTTAAGATAGGGGAATAGGATCTGGGTCGTTGATCTTTTAGATCAACGGTCTTAATATGATGGGGTCGTCGGATATCTCCATTTGGACGGCTAAGATTAAATTTGATGGGGTGTTGAAAATAAAGGGTAAATTAGGATAAGCATGGACCATTGATCTGAAGGATGGGCGGACCAGATGATTTGTGTTTGTTTTGAGAGTGCTGTAGACGGGTGATATAGCACGTTATGATTGGTGCAGACGAGATCACTTGGATTGCCAAAAGGGATGTGATGGGATTGTTTGGGTTGGGTATATTTCGGATTGGGCTTGAGTAATTGGGACAAAGTGATTTAAAAATGGCCATTTTACATTTGATTCAAGAATTGTAATTGTGGCCTTTTTGGTCTTTTAACCCATTTTAAAATTAATTTAAATAAACTTAATAGTTTTCAATAAATGTGGTGAAAATTACAATTATTATTATATACTTAATTATTTGAAGTTATTTATTTATAAAATACTTCATTCTCCTAAATTGTGACACTAACTTCGAATTTCACATAATAATCTAATTAACCAGAAATTAAAGAGTAATTTATTAAATTAAATTATAGAACCTACATAGAGAAATTATTTTAATAATCCCAAAATGGTAATATTTTTAATTAAATTATATTTTTAATTACATAATTTCAATGCTATGTGATTAATTTTAAAACTAATGCTTGGTTAATTTGTGAAAAATAGATATTCATTATTAGAAACTTATTCGAAAACATTTATTGTAAATTATTAAGTATAAATAATTAGGTATAAATAAATTACACATTATTGTTATTGTTATATTAAATATAAATAAATTAATTTAAAATGGGAGAGTCAAAATTGGTCGTCACCAGCTGCCTCTCTTTGACGGAGACGATGAAAGAGTTTTTGAGCAAAGAAATTGAACCTAAGCCAATTTTGTCCTGACTTTTAGGCAGGTATTGCAGGAAATGGGGATGCTGAATTGCAGGATTCAATTGAGGAAGAATCTAGAAAGATTTGGGAATATTTGACTGAATTCTGGCTTAGAATTGCTTACATACCTCGGTCTTAACGAGGATCAGGCCTCATATAGTTATGGAGTAGGGATTTTGGTGATGTCACGACCCAAGATCCACTGTAGATCATAATGGTGCCTAACACCGCCGTCAGGCAAGTTAATGGTGATTGATCAACTTAATTACTCATTTTAGTATTTTGAAATCATAATTTTCATTAATAAAATAGTATGAAATGAAATTTATAAGGTAAATGACAATATTTACACAACTACAATTATGAACAACACGTAGGAACCCCCAAAACCCGGTGTCACAAGTACATGAACATTTTCTAAGGAATATAATAATAATACAACATCTGTCCAGAAGGTAAATAAGACAGGATAAAATAAATAGAACGATGGAGACTCGGTGGACTGCGATGAGTATCCTGAGTTGCAGCTTACATAAAGTCTTCTCAACAGATGCGCCCACGCGCCAAGATGATCACCAAATGAACATGTCAGATCATGCACATTTAGTGCAAAAGTGCAGTATGAGTACGTAAATGAACGCGTACCCAGTAAGTATCTAGCCTTACCCTAGAGAAGTAGTAACGAGGGGTCGACATCGACACTTACTAGAAGTATAATAAAATAATATGATAATTCATAACAGATATGAAATGCAGAACAATAGTGGAGTAAATCTGTAAACTTCATAATTTTCCAAATATTTCTTTTAAAGTATAAATTTCTCGATCTTGTATTCTACCTTAAGTACTTAGAAAATGCCAAGTGTCAATATCAAATAAATAAGGAATATCATAAAATGTCGGGCCTCAATGGGAGGTTTATCTCGTGAATATTCGGACTACTTGCGATATAGCGCAACTCTTCTCAAAATCTCACTCAAAAGGTGCTGAGTTGGAATCCCATTCTAACTAAGAATGAGTCATTGCCCTTCTCCGACCCTGACTGCCCAACCTGAGAGCGGACAGCCCGGGTTTTGGAGACCCACGTTCTACCGAACTCGACTCTGCCGAGGTCATTCGGCCCAATCCAAAATAATGGGTACACTGCCGAGGGTCGAGCGGCACGAACAATGGATGCATCTATTATACTGCTGAGGCGTTCGGCCCGCTCCACAAGAAAGGAAGGAACTTACCGAATTACGAGACACGTGTTTATAATAATATATACATATTTATTTATAAATCAAATTCAGTTATAACTTTAATTAATTAAGCCAGCAGAACGAGTTCAAATAATTCAATTATTACATGATTAGGGTTTCAATTTCATTTTTCAACTTGAAACAATCTTCAGTATCATTTCCAGGTACATTGGAATGGTACGCGTATCTTTTAGTGGCATCAAAATACTTGGAGGGATGTTCAAGAACCCTTCCCTCTATTGTGTATATTAATCCTGCTCTTCTCAATCTTTCGAATAATTGGGCCAGAGGCTCGGCAATCTGGGTATTAGTTCTATGACCCCTCTCTTCAAAGTTGTGACGAGGGTGTGGTGCATAAGCATGTCAGTCTGATGAGTAGTCATTTGGACATGAGCATATGATCGTTACGGCTTTGGTTATTGTTGGCTCGAGGAGGGTTGTATTGTGGTTGAGATTGATAACATGGCTCGGTATTATAGACTAAAGTGTAAGTGGGTGGTGGTGAGTGGTTGATTGGGGAATAAGAGGTGCTTTTGTGATGTAAATTGGGTTGGTAGTAAAGGACGAGTGCTGAGACCTCCATTTTCTTCTTCTTTCCGCTACCGATTGACCCTAATTGGATGGCCTTGCTGGCCGTTTGCAATGCTGCCACTGATTATACTTTACTAGACTTTATGCCCTCTTTTAAGAAATCTCCCATCTTGACCAGCTCGAGGAACTTATGTCCCATCATTCCCATCATCTTTTCAAAATATATTCCCTCTTGGGATCTGATGAAACAGTTAGTTAGTTAACTGTCATCCAGCGGAGGTTGTGTCCTGGCAGCCTCCGACCTCCACTGTCGTGCATATTCTTAGAATGACTTAGATTGTTTTTTCTACAGGTTCACCAGTGCGAACAGATCAGGAATGACCTCTGTATTGAATCGAAAATAATTCATGAAGTCCTCTGCCATATCTTACCAAGTTCTCCAATTTTGCGGATCCTGCCGAGTATACCTGGTGAGTGCTTCTCCCGTCAAACTTCTTATAAATAACTTCATCCTTAGCTTCTCTTTTCTCCCCACTCTGACTAACTTGTCACAATATGCCCTCAGATGTGTGTGAGGGTCCCCCATCCCATCAAAGATATTAAACTTTGGGGGTTTGTGCCCTACTGGCATATCCATATCTGGATGAATGCACAGGTCCTCGTAGTCCAAACTTTCACTACCCCGAGCAACTTGGAGACTCTTTATTTGCCTTCTCAACATTTGCAACTACTCATATACTGACTCTTCTTCCTTATCATGGCTTCTCTCTCCATCTCGGCGTATTGGTCAATCTAACAAGGCACCCTGACCATGACAGGTACTGTAAAGGTAGGTTCAGAAGTGGCATATAGAGGGGGAACGTACCGCTTATGGGTGGCGGCATGTTCCACATGTATGTGCTGGTTAGTGGTGAAAGTGACTCCATCATGAGGAAGGGTAGTTATGTTAGTGGTAATAGGTGAGTTATGTAATGTCTGAGTGTATTGTGGTTCATAAGGAGTGGAGATTTGGTGGGTTAGCGGGGGTTACTGGAGGTATGACTTGAGTGGTTGGAGTTGAAGTTGGATGTTATTGTTTTGGCGTGATATGGAAGGAAAGTGATCTGGAAGTGAATCCAAAGAAGGGAATCTAGGTGGCTGAGAAATGTTGTCATGGCCAGGTGTGTCAGTTCTCTGATATGATGTACCTCCTCCCTTAAAGACTCCATTTCCCGGGCCATCCTGGCCACATGTTCATCATTCCTAGTGTTGTGTTTTTCCCCTTGATTGCCCTGGGCTGTCATCTATGACCAGTGCATGCTCAGTTGGGTCTTTTGCAGTTGACATCTTTCCATTTGACCTTAGATTGTATGGTGGTTCTGCTAATTACTTTCTTTTCATTTGGGGTAATAATAAAGTAAAAGAAAAATAAGAAGAAAGAAAAGAAAAGGAACAAGAGTCAGTTTCTTCATTTATATGAGCATGAAATCACATAGAGCAGATAATGCATGCATTACAGCTAGCGCATTCCTAGAATTCGTGGGGACCTCTCATTGCCTGAGGTAGGCCTAATTCGTAGATATTTGACAGACATTTAGATCCGAAGCAATTTGTTTTCATTGATAATTTAGACTGATACAAGTGGGAACAAGGATTATATCATTATTTTACAGAACTGCATGGGCTTGGACAACTCGCCCTTTTGGAAGGTAAAAGAGAAAACTAGTGATAAGTGTGCAAAGTGGGAAAAAAGGCAAACCAACCAACTCTAATAACCATCCCCCGAGTTGTTTCCCACGTCCTTCTCTTCTTATGTCTCCTCTTCTAGATCCTCCTTCGAGTCTTCCTCAAACTCCTCCTCATCATCGTTGAATTCAGACTCCTCCTCCGAATCTTCTTCTGGCTCTGTGCTTGATTCTCTCTCGATGCACTCAACTACCCGATCATCATCTTTAACAGGTGGCAACATGTAGTCAATAGATCCTGGGACCACCTGATGATGCATTGATGCAGGATCTCATGATAAATCTGCAAAGCAACCACTGCGTCCTCTAATAAGGCTATACCCTCTCTGCTTGGGCAAGCCAGTTCTTCTTCTTTGTTAATCCAGACGTAATACTCAAGAGTACACCATGATTTTTCACCCATAGGCATTATTAGCGGGTCATTCAACTCTTCTTACAGTCTTCTTATCCTGGGAATTGGGATCTGTCCATTGTACTTATCCTCGTATAGCGATGTCTTTGTCCACATAGGCACATCTTGGATCATTCTGAACTGTCTGAGGATTCGCACGGGTGAGTATGGTTGAATGACTTCAAGTCCGATCAACTCAATGAAGTATTTTTGAGGAGTCCTCAAGATTTCCCTTCCACCTAACCAAATGAGTTTCCAATCGATCCATTCTCCTATTAGATTGGTCAGCGTTTCCTTCCATTCTTCTTGCCCGTGTGGGGACATCCAGTGTTTCATTCTTTCATTTTGGTTGCGGATCATATTGCTGACGCCCACAAAGTAGTCGATGGTGGCCTCTCACTGGAAGAAATGTTTAGCAGCCTAGATCTGAAGCAGCAATTTACAACCTTTAAATAAACCATACCCTCGTGCACATGTGGACAAAGACCTCAGCATCTCAACTAACACCATCGGCACCAAAGTAGCTTAAATATTTCCACTGAAGGTTTCCAGGACTACTGGTAATAGGTTGATGTTGATACGACCCCTTTGTTCCGGGAAGACCAATAATCCCAACAGTGCCATTGCGAAAGTGATAGGCATGAGGCTCTCCCACGTCACTTGTTCATATTGAAACTCCATAGAATACCATTTGTAGCTTTCACGCTGCCCAAATTTGTCGAACAACTGGTTGAGGCTCACCCATCCATCCTCGATACTTCTGAGGCTTCTGTTGTTGGGAAGGCCTAAGGCATCCAAGAACCGGTAATCGGGCATTATAACTGACAATACTGGCTTTCTTCCATTGAACAGAAGCACCGTGAAACTTGTGACTTCTTCCAATGTTTGTACTAACTCACAGTCGGCAAACTTTGAACACCACCTTAGCCGGATCCCAAAATTCTATCAACCCCATCTTTTTAGATATTCATCAATCTAGTTAATGCCCCCAGGTGCGTCCAAACCTCTTCTCCGTGTTCCCGACGAATATTCTTCCACTCTTGTTTTAACTTATATGGTGCTCCCATTACCATGCTGATTTAAGGGATGTTTTTGTTGATTTCCATTTTCTGAGGTGGGTAGAAGAAAGATATTTGGGTAAGTGTTTGCTTCGGATCCTTAAGTGTCTTGTCATGTTTGTTTGTCTTTCCACAAAGGTTATATTGTTGAGTGCATGACCCATTGGCATCAGGTGGCTTTCCTAATCGTGTGCCGGTACCAAGGACTGACGCACCTAAGGTTTATGCAGTATAACCTATTTTACTAGAATAGAGTGTTTCCTACTTTTGAATTGGACTGAAGGCTGCGAGAAGTTATGTCAATTGACCTGACAAAGCCATTCTCTGAAACTAGAGAGTTTTGAAAAGAAGGTTCGGATGGGTGTAAAAGTCAACCCTCGCGTGCTATTGTGTGTGATAGTGTACGGCCAAGACTCGATTGGAAGAAATATGATGACAATATGTATAAAGCAGTAAAAGACAAAGGTGTAGTAGAAATAAGCATGATAATCATAAAGAGCAAATAAAGCAGGTAAGCATGCAATTGCAATTTCAACTATAATCAAAGCAAGGTATAAATAAATCTAGAGGCCAAATTAGTCTAAGTCTGCTAAGGTCAAAACCTAAGTGTGATATCCCCAGCAGAGTCGCCATGTTGTTGCACCCTATTTTGCACTAATCAAGACATGATTCAACTTGTGGTTTCTCTATTATTGATGAAAGAGAGTCGACACCTAATATTTAAAGGTATACTAGGGTACCTATTTAATTACTAAGTTATATTCTTTACGGTTATGCAAACCAGTGAGATTATGGGTAAGGGTTCTTGTTCTTCTAAGGGGAAGGTGTTAGGCACCCCTTAAAATGTACCTGAGGTTTTTGCATTTGACTTAGACTAATTTTAAGGAATATGTTATTTATACTATGCTTAAAAACTACTAAGGAATGGCTTACTATATATTAAAGGGAGTCTATATGTAAGACTTAAGCAGGATGTGAGATTGTAAAAGAGTTATTAAAGGTTAAGAGAGTTCTGAAAGTAATCCATAGTTTAAGGCTTGTAATTATTAAGTTATGAAAGTAATTAATTTAAAGAATAAATGCTTGTATAATTTTAAAAGAAGTTCGTAAGAAAAATGATTCTAAATGTACCTTGGTTTGAAAAATTCTAAAGAAGGCAAATCTTTGAAAATTCATTTGGTGACCGTTCCTTATTGTTTTTCATGAAATATCTGGATTCATTCCTTGTTAGCAAAGATAAGCAATCCTTTTTCTAATTTTCTTTGAAAAGGGGCTGCTGTTTTTGATTAGAGACTGAGCTTCAAATATCTTTAAGAGAGGTGAGTGTACGATATGGACAAGTTATAATTAGCGGAGCAAAGATTAATTACTAACTAATTCTCTTTAAATCCTATATTAGTTATAGTTTGCCTATGTTTCATGTAATATTAGGGCATGAAGGTAAAGCACATAATCTAATATATGAATGTTAAATACATGGTAATGAAATATGATAAGATGACAAAGGCAGTAAGCAAAAATAATGAAGCAGTAAACTAGGCTATTGAAACAATGAGCAGCAACAAAAGAAGTAAGGGAGAGTGGACCGGACTCTGATGGTTGGGCTTCAATAAGGTAGGCCCAGCAACTGAGAGACGCAGCTATAGAAGACTGGACTCTTCAGAAAATGCAGCAAAGCTAGTTTGGGCCTGAATTCCTTAGGAACTCAGCAGACCCAAATGTATACATGCCCAAAAATAAAGAAGGTCATTAGAAGTATATCTCACATTCTCAACATATTCAAAACATATATGAAATGTATATAGACAAATAACCGGAGCAAGAAAAGAATCAATACTATGGGAAATTATATTAATGTGGTGGTTCTACTTGGCAAATAATTCACATTTAAAACCTTTCGTCGTTACTAAATATTAAACCTCCAAAGAACTAAATGTGTCAATGAATTAAGGGCTAAGAAGGAAGTTCTACTCAAGGTTGATGCTCCCTTTGAATCCCTGACACTTTAAACTTCCCAAGGGACTCAAGGCCTGGGGTAATGCTTGTGCCCGAGAGGGCAGCCCAACCTAGAGTCGAACTCCACTCCCAAATACCCTTAAACACTAAAATATGTTTTTCTTACAAGTTTAAATGTCAATGAGGCCCTTTCAATGTAAAGTAAATGCTATAGCATTACTTTCCACAAAAATATACTTTCCCTCCTACAATAAGAACATATTGTCTACATCGGATACCAAACGAACATGTATCAAATAAAATTAAAGGTTTGACTTTAAAACACATATAGATGAGGAGAAAATACATCATAAGCATACTATAAAGGCCATATCATTAAAGAAGAACATATTTTAAGGAAAGGCAAGCTATACAGGGTCATATATGCAACAGCTCAACAGATACAAATGTTCTTATTTCTGGCAAACCAAATGCGAACTGGTTGGTTTGCTTTTAGCACATACCTAGGTTGATACTACTATTTTAAAACTCTTTAAAAATCAGGAATGAAAATTCAGGCAATACAGTCATGACTAATCATTTACAGAGGTTATCAAAGATATCTAGAACATGATCAAATCTTTCAATAGATCTACAGGTTCACATATCAAAACATGGAATCCCTAAGGATTTCTACAGAGTCATACTCCTAATAGTGTTAGCTTCAAATAAATCATCATGTTCAGATAAGATCAATAAAGGTCCTTATAATATTTTAGGGATCAAATTTGGTTTTAAATTTAACAGTAGGCAAAGGATTGTGGTGGTTCTGGACAAAATGAAATCAGGAATCAAACAGGAACATGCAATACCTAGTTAGTTACATAAGCACTTCAAGTGAAGTAATAATTTTATACAGACAGGGAAGCTTTACATATTTATGAAGTTAGGTTAAGCATGACATGAGGAGAAAGATTTGCAGATGAAGAAAGGCATTGTATTAAAATATGTTTAACTCAAACCTAAGTCTAAATTAGTATCTAAGTATGAAATGGTGAAACTTCTGATTTAACAAGTTATCACTTGGTTATAGTAGAGTAACTAGGTCCTGTATTTCTAGGGAAGACAATCTTAAATGATAAAACGCATGCCGACTTTTCAAAGATCAAATAAGTTTTAGATTGAACATGCAACTGAAGATGTTAACTAATCAAGAAAATAACCAAGTTTAGTCTAATAAGTTAACAATCTTTTATAAAAAAGAAAAGAAACATGATCATGATTGTGTTATGAGGAAAGATAACTTAGTTTTTAATAAATGTGTATAATAGGACTATTGCGATTCATGAAGAGAAGAAAGTTTAATTCAAACAAGATTAGGTTAACAGATGCAACAACAACTAGAAAAAATAAAAATAAAAAAGACCATAGTGGCAACTTAGAAATAGTTTAACAAACATAAGTAGAGAAGAAAAACATATAAATACTTAGAGTTTACGCTTAAGGTTAAAGGATAGAGGATATAAACTTAAACACCTTCAGATTCATCTCAGTCATGATTATCAAATAATAAGCTCAACTTCAAAACTCAAAAACTACAGAGATGCAACATATAAGGATAAAGGTCACTGCATATCAATGAAAAAGCTATGAAGTTCATGTAAACATAAACACATAATAACTCAAACATGCAGACTGTTAGAAACTCAAGAACAAAGATCAGCAGGAATCAATCAATGGTTTGATCAATCATCGATTAAAGACTCAAAAGCATGACAAATAATCACATATGGATATTAAACTAACATAACACAAACATTAACATACGAATATAAAACACCATAAAACGACTGTAATACTCAAAATATAACTAACATATTTGTAGCATTCAAAGGAGATGAACAAAAGAGAAGGATGAGAGAAGTGCTGACCTTTTTGAAAGCAATAGACCAAACGAAGGCTCTTTCTCAATTGCTTAAGACCCAGAAACCTCAAGTTTAAACCAATGACAGTACTCAGCAAACAAAAAGAAAAGAACGGTAAGAAAACCTAGGATTTTGAACTCTAAAATTCTTAGATGATTGATAGGGTTTGTGTCTGTGTGTGTGTTTTTCTTCAATGTTAGGTGGTTGTTCGTGTTAGGTAAGAGCATTGAAGGCTCTTATTTATAGTTCCATTTAAGGCTCTAAGGTTTCAAATGATTCAAATCAGATAGTGGAAGATAACGATAGTAGAGGTAAAATTAGAGAACAAAGAGGGGAAAATAGTGACGAGTTTACCTAAGAGGAGAAAAGTCAAACGTTTCGGGTAAGAGCCCTAATATCCAGAGGTCGCTTTGCTTGACCTTTGGACTAAGAATAATCATGATAACCCTGAGAAACATTCATGCATGCCATAGATTTAACAAAACAAATGAGGGTTTCAAAAATTTCACCCTTGCGCGATTTGGTCTAGGGTTTTCAGATTTGGGATTTTGAATCTCCATCAACGAGAATGGAAATCTGGTCTTAAACTTCATAGCCTAGGGACAAAGTGACTTGACTCTGCCAGCTGGGATTTGAGAGAAAAGATGAAATAATGTTTCAATCTCAAGGTATTAGAATCTGATAACTCAGATTTAGGGAACAAAAGGGGAAATAACAGGGGGATTCTTGGATTCATAAGGAAAAGGAGATGAAATCTATGATCGATTTGTGACCTTGCACTAATTTATGCAAGGTTTGTTTGACTGATTCTTTTGTGAGGTAGAGAAAAGAGAGGGGAAATGGAAAGAGAGGCGGTCGGGTGAGGTGAAGAATGATTAGGGTTTTTGGGTAGGATAGGGTCGTCTTTGAGTTTAAGATATGGGAATAGGATCTAGGATGTTGGTCTTTTAGATCAACGGTCTTAATATTTTGGGATTAAAACATTTTTAATGAGGGAATATGATGGTCGTCGGATATCTCCGTTTGGACGGCTGAGATTAAATTCGATGGGGTGTTGAAATTAAAGGGTAAATAAGGATAAATGTGGACCGTTGATCTGAAGGATGGGCGGACCAGATGATTTGTGTTTGTTATGATAGTGTTGGAGAGGGGTGACCTTGGCATGTTTTGATTGGTGCAGATGGGATCACTTGGATTGCCAACAAGGATGAGATGGGGTTGTTTGGGTTGGGTATATTTGGGATTGGGCTTGAGTAATTGGACCAAAGAGATTTAAAAATGGTCATTTTACATTTGATTCAAGAATTGCAATTGTGGCCTTTTTAGTCTTTTAACCCCTTTTGAATTTAATTTCAATAAACTTAATAGTTTTTACTAAATGTGGTGAAGATTACAATTATTATTATAGACTTGATTATTTGAAGTTATTTATTTATAAAATAATTCATTTTCCTAAATTGTGACACTAACTTCGAATTTCACATAATCTAATTAACCAAAAAGTAAATATTAATTTATTAAATTAATTATAGTACCTACGTATAGAAATTATTTTAATAATTCTAAAATAGTAAATATATTTGTAATTAGATCGTGTTAATGCTATGTGATTAATTTTAAAACTAATGCATGGTTAATTTGTGAAAAATAGATATTAATTACTGAAAAATACTTTGAAAACATTTATTTTAAATTATTAAGTATAAATTAATTAATTAATTAAAAGGGGAGGGTCAAAATTGGTTGTCAACACCACCAATAGAGACTAAACACGACCGATAAACATGGTCTATAATAATAGAATCTATCACAGGCGTGGACACACATACAGGAGCACCCAAAGAATCACGAGATATATCCAAATAAGGCGCAAAGTAAGATGACACATATGAATAAGTGGAACCCGAATCAAATAAGAGTGATGCATCCCTATGACAGACCAGAACAATACATGTGATGACAGTATCCGATGCGACTGCCTCCGTACTACCTGGAAAAACATAGAAACGAGCCTGCCCCCCCCCCCCTAAGGCGACCTCTACTCGTCTGACCTCTACCAGTAACAGCAGTACAGGTGGAGCGACAACTAGAGAAGCAACCATGGTTTGTGAATCCTATGGAGCTTGTGGAATCCGTGGAGCCTGTGTAGTCTATGGAGGTTCACCCCTCCTAAGTCTGGGGCATTCCCTCACTATATGTCTGGTATCACCACACTCGAAACAAGCTTTCGGTGGGCGTGGCTGCTGAAACTGACTCTGGCCTGGTCAGCTAGACTGACCGCTGAAGGCACCCCGTGCAGGAGGTGCACTGAAAAGTGGTTGTGCATAATGGGCGACCTGAGACCTCAAAATAGCTGGAGCACTGCAAGTACCTGGAAGTGGTGAATGAACTGGGCAACTCACATACCCTATGCCATGACGGGCTGAAACTGCAATGTCGGCACCACTAAATCCTCTAGAACCTCCAGGCCTCTTGGCCTGCTGAAACGGAGTATCCGTCTCAAACCCTCGAGCCATGCTGAATCTAAGACTATAACTGGGCCCATTGATGAATCTGCGGACTCGCTCTCTGACTGTAGAAACCAAAGCAGGCACATGTCGAGACAACTCACTTAATCTGAGGGTTACGCTCACACTGAGATAGTCCCCTAACGCAGTTGCTCAAACTCTGTGCGCCATGCATCCCGAAGGGTCTGGGGAACAAACTATCTCAAAAACATCTCTGAAAACTGAAGCCAAGTCATTAGAGCTGCATCCGCTGGCCTATCCTCCTCGTACACCTCTCAACACCTATACACTACTACTGATACCTGAAATATAGTAAAAGCAACTCCACTTACCTCCACAAAACCCATGATGTGGAGAATACGATGGAACTTCTCTAGAAAACCCTATGCATCCTCAATAGTTGTGCCATTGAAAGTAGGAGGATCATATTTCTTGAACCTCTCAAGTCTTCTCTACTCCTCCTCAGATGCCTCTAGCCTGACCTCAGGGTGAACCAGAATAATAGGATGTGCTGGCAGAACTCCCGAAACATGATCAATATAGACCCGCTACTCTAGATTATGGGCCGCGGAAGTCTGAGCTCCTCTCCCAACCTGAGATGTAGATGGAGCAACCAGATCAATCCCACCTAAGCTAAAGTACTGAACATGCTCAGGAAGTGTGCTAGGGTCTCCTTGAGTCCTACGGTAATAACTGGCGCCTTGAGTGCCTGTCCCCCAATCGGAGCTATTGGTTTCTCCTAAGTCACTGCCCGGGCAGGTGCTATAGTTGCAGCACGTGTCCATCCTCGGCCTCTGCCCCAGTCTCTCACGGCTCTAGCAGAGGGTGCGAGTGTCATCAGATCCAGTAGTGCATGTCCTCACCATCTATGAGAGAATAGAAAGAGAAAGGTTCAGATTTCAAAATCAACAAATTCGCACGACAAGGAATCAAAGAAGTGGAATTTTTCCTAATAGTTTTGTAGCCTCTCGAAGATAAGTACAGAAGTCTCTGTACCGATCAACAGGACTCTACTAAACCCGCGTATGACTTGTAGAACCTATGAACCTAGAGCTCTGATACCAACTTGCCACGATCCCAAATCCCACCTAAGGTAGTCGTGATGACACCTAGTCTCTAAGATTAGATAAGCCTAACATACAAGAGATTTTGGCAGAAATAATGACTAAGAATACTAAATAAAGATGATAAGTCTCATGCTAACATCAATACCGAATAACTTCCACAATATTCCCAAAACTCGGTGAAACTGAGTCATAAGATTCGGGTATCAGAGTTGAGTGGGCGGGCGACGGGATGATAGGGGGAAGAGTAAAGACAAGACGAAAGCAAGAGTTCCGGCATCTTACTTTACTAGTTTCATTTCTGTATGATAGTCACCCTTTTCTTGGTAAAGCAGAGTGAGAAACTTCTTTCTTTTCTATTGTTGTCATACCACAAAGCAGTAAAAGTAGATGGAGTGATCAAGAGGCCCTTCTTGCGCCAACATACATCCAATGGCATAGAGTCTCTAAGACATACACTAGAAGTCTCAAAATACAATACTATTTGATGTGAAAATAAACAGTAGAAAGGACAGTAGTAGAAGGTGACTCTGAGGCATGCGGGTGTCAAGCAGGTATACCTTGAAGTCTCCGAAATATCTAGTCCGATCAGTGGCATCCGGCACGAGTTGAAGTACCTGGATCTGCACAAAAAATATTTAGAAGCGTAGCATGAGTACACCACAACGGTACCCAGTAAGTATCAAGCCTAACCTCGGTAGAGTAGTGATGAGGCCAGGTCAAAACACCTACTAGACAATAAAGAGTTGAACAGAGTATAATAATAATCCAATAATGGAAAGCAAAGAAGTAAATGGCAACAGAACAATGCGATGATATAAGGCTAACAACGGAAATTAGAGTAATAAGGACAACAAAGAATGAACATATGAAAGGAACAATAAGTGATCAAATACCATAAAAGTACAAGTGAAACAAATGAAGGAAAGACAATAACTGTTCAAATCAACAAGTCTTTTCACATAGAATGTAAAACAAGAATCACAACCGAGGTACCACACCTCCTTTTTACATTTCACAAGTCAAATCACATTCTTCCTTATATCGCTGCATGAGTCTTATATTTATATTTTAAAAATATTTTTCCCAAAATAGGTACACGCGGTTTAGCCCCCTTATTTCACCGTGTGGCTTCAAGTAATTCCATTACTAGGAACATGCGTATGAATCCCACCTTATCTCACCGCATGCACATCAATATCTCATCACAATAATCAACTCTCACCACACATGCCCATATACCACAACACTTGACAAAATCAACAATATCAATGTTACCACAACACACAGCCCCGGCTCAACCACAATATGTGCAAGAATTTCAATAACAACAAAAATGAGGGAAAAACAACTCAACAAGGGAAAGATATATCAATAATCAACAACTTCAACTTCAATGTGTCAATACCTTTCACAACCACAACTTCAATAATTCACAATAAAGGTATTCCCATGAAATGGCAACTTCCAATCAAAGTGTATAACATAAACTTAACAATAAAAGAGATAGCATGTAACAACAACTCCGAATAAGGATAAATCAACAATGAAAGAGGTAACACGTTCAATTAAGATTGACTCAACAATAAAAGAAGTAACATAACAATAAATGAGGTAACAACTTCAATTAAAGCATATAAGAGCAAACTTGACAATAAAAGATAGAACATGTACTAACAACTTCAAATAAAGCATGTGAGAGTAAGCTTAACAAGGGAAGATATAACATTATATGGCAATTTCAATTAAATGCATGAAAGTAGCCTAAGAGTCTAAACCGGTCAAATACCACATATAAGCCCGTGTACACACTCGTCACCTCGTATACACGTCTTCCACATAATTCAAATAATACAATCAACCAAAATCCTAATGGGTAGTTCCCCCACACAAAGTTAGGCAAGATACTTACCTCAAACAAGCTAAATCAGTCCGCTAATAAGCCTTTCCCGTGCAAATCCAACTCCAGACGGCTCAAATCTAGGCAAAATAACTTAATACCATAAATATATGCCATAAGAAGCAATTTCGGATAGTAAACTTTCAATATTTAATGAAAATCAAAATGTCAACACCTTGAAACCATACCAAAATCATCCAATTTCGACTTCAAATCGACCCTCAAATCCTCAATTTATGATTTAGGAAAAGTTTTACAAAAATTCCCAATTTCTCCAATTCAAATCACTAATTAAATGATAAAAACAAAGATGGAATCATGAATAATGGTCGAATTCGAGTAAAAAATACTTACCCCAATCCAAGTCGTGAAAATCCCCTCCAAAAGCGCCCAAAACTGAGCTCTCTAACTCTAGGTGTAATAAATGAAATGAAACTCTCAATGAAGCTATTTCTGCCCAGTGTATTCTGCATCTGCAGAAAAAACATCGCAGATGTGGTATCCCATTATGTCCATGAATTCCGCTTCTGCAGACACAAAATGTGCACATGTGCGTCTGCTTTTGCGGATAAAACACCGCATCTGCAGTCCCTCACAAACAGCCTAAACTCCACTTCTACGGTTGCGCACCGTTCCGCACCTGCGGACCCAGCCCCCAAGACAAATTCAACCCTTGGTCAAACCTTTCAACCATCCAAACCTTCAACTTTCTAACTTCCGCCAAAAAATACCAAATCGACCTACGGACCTCCAAATCAACATTCGGACAAACGCCTATGTCCAAAATTACTATACGAAGCTATTGAAACAATCAAAATGCCATTGCGGAGTCGTCCACATAAAAGTCAAGATGCGGTCAACTCTTACAACTAAGGCCTTCAACCAAGGGGCTAAGTGTCCCAAATCAATTCAAAACTCACCTGAAACCAAACTAATCACCCAAGCAAGTCACATAACCACAAATGAACATAGAAGAGGCAATAAATATGGGAACGGGGCTATAATACTCAAAGCGATCGGTCGGATCGTTACAAGGCTGGAGTGATTCCAGAGACTTCTCCCTCCCCAGTTAAGTGGAGGAGATTCAGAGTATACTAAAGGTTTTCTTGATTAGTGACCTCGGATTCATCACACAACGGGTCTTGTGGACTCCAATGGAGTTGACTTCACCACTTTTCAGCTGACAGGTCTAGCCTACAGGTGGTGGCATACCTATGAGTCGGGCAGGACAGCTAGCGCAACAGCACTTACATAGCATCAGTTCTCAATTCTTTTCTTGAAGAATTTTATTCCACACACTCGCAGAGAGGAGTTGCTTAGGGAGTTTGAGCATCTACACCAGGAGGGCTTGACTATGACTCAGTATGAGATAAGATTCATAGAGTTGGCATATCATGCAGTATTTTTGGTCCATACCGAGAGGGAGAGAACAAGAGGTTCATTGATGGCGTCAACTATGGAATTCTATATGGTATGGCCCGAGAGGCTGAGATTGATTATCACGACACCCAAATTCCCTCTATAGGATATCGTGTCGGCACATAGTCTCTAAGACTAGGTAAGCCTAATAATATACAGAAACATTAAATAAGAGATTTAAAACTTGCACATCCCAACAATTTCATACATAGAAACTACCAAAACTCAATACGTACAATCCCAAAACATGATAAGATATAAGTCACAAGATCTAGATATAGTATCAAACAATCCTATACATCATTGTCTATCATAATATAAAGAAATAAGAAAAGAACGGGATAGAAGGGAACTCTGGGGCTTGCGGGCACGGGAAGGTGTACCTTGAGGTCTCCAATAAGCAAGCCACATAATGGTCTAACACCGAGGTTGATAGGATGTACCTGCATTTGTACAAAACATGTGCAGAAGCATAGTATGAGTACACCACAATGGTACCTAGTAAGTGCCAAGCCTAACCTCGGTAGTGTAGTGACGAGGTCAGGTCAAGGCCCTACTGGAGATAATAAGAAACAAGACAGAATATATAATGATATAATGAAAATGACAGGGAAGTGAACAATAAAGAATTTACGGGAAATAACAACATGAAATCAAGGAAAGCTAATACAACACGAAAGGAAAACAAGAATTTTACATGTTAAGGAAACAATAACCAAACAATACAGCAAATAAAGAATATCATCAGTGGCACTCCCGAGGTACTGCCTCGTAGTCCCAAATCATAAAAACAAATCACAGTCTTTCCTTATATCACCGCGGGAGTCTTTGTATTTGGTTTTGAAATTCATTTTCTCGAAATAGCATCCTGCATTTAAGCCTACCTTATCACACCGCATGGCTTCTAGTAGTTCCTTTACTAGCCACGCAGATCAAGCACACCTTATCTCAGCGCATGCATTTCAACACCCAGACCTTATACCACCGCATGCGTATCAATAATCACAACGGCACGACAAAAATCTTGTGCAAACAATAACAATCGCATGGCAGAAACCTCGTACAAATAACCAAACAATCACCTCAACAATAGCACGAAATCCAAAACGCTACAACTAAATAAATGATATTTCACGAATAACATCGTGCCTCAATAGAACCACGGCCTTGCAATTCAACACCAAACTCAACAGCAAGATATTTCAAGGATAGCAATTTCAAGTGAAGAATTCCACAGTTAAGTAATGAATACGGAAAATCAAGAAAAGCAAGTAATTTAATTAAACAAGTGATACAAGTTGCAAATAGGAGATAAGACAAGTAGACAGGTGAAATTAGGCTAAACATGATGATTATAACATGCTAAAGTAACTCAATTAAGGCATGAAAAGGAAACTACGTAGCTAAAACCGGAATTTCCAACATTTAGCCCGTGTACGCACTCGTCACCTTGCGTACATAGCCTTCACATATCATAAATTATCGCCATAGTACCAAATCCTAAGGGAGATTTTCCCCACACAAGGTTAGATGAGTCACTTACTTCAAACCACGCTCAATCAATTGATTAGAAGGCTTTTCCCTTGATTTTCCAACTCCGAACGGCTCGAATTTAGCCAAAACAATTTCATACTTTAAATATAACTATAGGAAACTAGTTTAAATAATGAAATAATGATTTTAGCAAGGAATTGGAAAAATTGCCCCAAAAGGTCAACCTGGGACCGCATCTTGGAACCTAACCAAAATTATAAAATCTGAATACCCATTCGATATCGAGTCTAATCATACAAGAATTATTCAAATCTGATCCCATTTCGCGTTTCAAAGGCTAAGAATTTAGTCTAAGAACTTCTACACCTTTTCCCCAATTTTAAACTCCAAAACAATAATTAAAAGGTGTAATTAACAATAGATTCATGGGAATTAATCAAAAATGAGTCTCTTACCCCCAACACTTCCTCTAAAAATCCCTCAAAATCTCGCCTCAATCCGAGCTCTCAAAGTTCCAAAATGAAAATGAAATCAAACCCTCGATTTTTTCCTTTTTCTGCCTAGGAGAATCGCTTCTGCGAAGCCTTAGCCGCACCTGCGGAAAACCCATCGCAGATGCGGACTTCACTTAAGTCTAAAGGATCCGCTTCTGCGGAAAAACACATGCACCCTTGTATGCGCACCTGCGGCTCGCGCGTCGCATCTGTGCTCAGGTATGCACCTGGGATCCTCTCCATCGCAAAAGAGAAGACGCTCCTGCGGAACTTTTTCCGCACCTGCAAGCCCTGTCCTTGGTTGCCTTCTCTGCTTCTGCGCTTCCTTACATGCACATGCGAGTCCGCACCTGCGGTCATAATCTCTGCATGTGCAATGACACCAGAAGCTGGGATTTCTCATAAATGCATAAGTCAAACAATTGTTCCGATATCGATCCGAATCACTCCCGGAGGCCCCGGGACCATGTTCGAGTATACCAACTAGTCCCACAATACTTAGCGGACCTACTCGAGTCTGAAAACCACATCAAACAACACGAATTCAACGAATTGCAACCCAAATTCAAGCTTAGCAACTATGAACTTCCAAAATCTGAAACTGACGCTGATTCATATCGAAACAACTCCGGTTGACACCAAATTTTGCACGCAAATCATAATTGACACTACGGACCTATTCCAACTTCTAGAATCAAAATCCAACCCCGATATCAAAAAGTTCACTCTTGGTCAAACTTCCTAAAATTCTTCCAACTTTCCAACTTTCGCCAAAATCTACATCCTGACACGCTCCTAAGACCAAAATCACCCCTCGGAGCTATTGGAACAGCCAAAAACTCCATTCCGGAGTCGTCTTCACACAAGTCAAACTACGGTAAACTCCTATGACTTAAACTTCCAAATTAGGGACTATGTGTCTATTTCACTCTGAAACTCTCCCGAACCCGACATCAAGCGCCCCGTCAAGTCACATAACCACAAAATGAGATAGAAGGAGCAATAATTAGGGGATAAGGGCTAATACTCTCAAAACGACCAGTCAGTTCGTTACATCCTCCCCCTCTTAAAACAAACATTCGTCCTCAAACGAGTATAGAGACATACCTGAAGTGGTGAAAAGATGAGGATAACGGCTACGCATATCATGCTTGGTCTCCCAAGTCGCTTCCTCGACTGGATTACCCTTTCACTGGATATTAATTGAAGCAATGTTCTTCGACCTCAACTTTCAAACCTACCTATCCAAAATGGCCACCGGCGCCTCAACATAAGATAGATCCTTGTCCAACTGGACTGAGCTGAAGTCTAACACATGATACGGATCACCATGATACTTCCGGAGCATAGAAATATGGAACACTGGATGAACTGCAGCTAGACTAGGTGGTAGTGCAAGTCTGTAGGCCACCTCTCCAACCTTCTCAAGAATATCAAAAGGTCTGATATACCTAGGGCTCAACTTTCCCTTCTTCCTAAATCCCATACGCCCTTCATGGGCGAAACCAGGAGCAAGACCCGCTCCCTAACCATAAATGCAACATCGGGAACCTTCCGATCTGCATAACTCTTCTATCTGGATTGGGTTGTATGAAGTCAATCCTAAATAAATTTGACCTTTTCCAAAGCATCCTGAACCAGGTCTGTACCCAATAGCCTACCCTCACCCTGCTCAAACCAACCCACCGGAGACCAGCACCGCCTACCATACAAAGCCTCATACGGGGCCATCTGAATGCTCGATTGATAACTGTTATTGTAGGCAAACTCCACAAGCGGCAAGAACGGATCCGAAGAACCCCCAAACTCCATCACACACACACAAAGCATATCCTCTAATATCTGAATAGTGCGCTCGGACTATCCGTCCGTATGAGGGTGAAAGTCATACTCAACTCCATCCGAGTACCTAACTGATGTTATACAGCTCTCCAAAACTGCAATGTAAACTGCGTAGCCTAGTCATAGATGATTGATACAGGAATGACATGAAGCCTGACAATCTCGCGAATATAAACTTGAGCCAGTTGCTCCGAAGAGTAAGTAGTCACCACTGGAATGAAATAAGGTGGCTTGGTTAATCTATACACAATCACCCAAACATGCATCAAACTTCCTCTGAGTCCGTGGAAGACCAACAACAAAATCCATAGTAATCCGCTCTCATTTCCACTCTAGAATCTCTAGCTTCTGAAATAATCCACTTGGCCGATGATGCTCATACTTCACCTGCTAAAAATTTAGGCACCGAGATACATATTCCACTATGTCCTTCTTCATTCTCCCAATAATGCTGCCTCAGGTCCTGATAAATCTTCGCGGCACCTGGGTGAATGGAGTACCGCAAACTCTGAGCCTCTTGGAGAATCAACTCACGCAAGCCAACTACATTGGGCATACATAGCTTGCCGTGCATCCGTAATACACCATCATCTCCAATAGTGACCTCTTTGGCTCGTCATACTGACGCTCTCTGATACGATCATAAAGAGAAGACCGAGAAACCACACAAGCTAGAACTCGGCTCGGCTCAGAAATATCCAATCTAACAAACTGGTTGGACAAGGCCTGAACATCTAAGGCTAATGGCCTCTCTGCTACCAGTGGATATGCTAAACTGCCCAAACTCTCCGCCTTGCAACTCAAGGCATCGACCACCACATTGGCCTTCCCGGGATGATATAGAATGGTGATATCATAGTCCATAAGCAACTCTAACCACCTCCGCTGCCGCAAGTTAAGATCCTTCTATTTGAACAGATGCTGCAAACTCTGATGGTCGGTGTAGACCACACAAGGGACACCATACAAATAGTGCTGCCAAATCTTCAAGGCATGAACAATAGCTGCTAACTCAAGGTCGTGGACATGATAGTTCTTCTTGTGCACCTTCAACTATCTAGACGCGTAGGAAATCCCCCCACCATCCTGCATCAACACCACACCGAGACCAATGCGCGATGCACCACAATACATAGTATAAGGCCCCAAACCCGAAGGCAACACCAACATTAGGATTGTAGTCAAAGTTGCCTTGGGATTTTGGAAGCTCTCCTCACACTCCTCAGTCCACCTGAATGGAGCACCCTTATGGGTCAATCTGGTCATAGGTGCTACAATAGACAAGAAACCCTCTACAAATCGACAGTAATACCCTGCCAAACCAAGAAAACTCTGGATCTCTGTAGCTGAAGACGGTCTGGCCCAACTCTGCACTGCTTCAATCTTCTTCGGATCGAACTTGATCCCCTCACTCGATACTACATGACCCAAAAATGCCAATGAATCTAGCCAGAATTCACACTTCAAAAATTTTGCATATAACTTCTTTTCTCTCAAGGTCTGAAGCACAGTCCTTAGGTGCTGCTCATGATCCTCCCGACTCCGAAAGTACACCAGAATGTCGTCATTAAACACAATAATGAATGAGTCAAGATAGGGATAAAATACACTATTCATCAAGTGCATGAATGTTGCTAGGGCATTGATCAGCCCAAAAGTCATCACAAGGAACTCATAATATCCATACCGAGTCCTGAAGGCAGTCTTCGGGATATCTGGCTCCCGAATCTTCAACTTATGATAGCCTGAACGCAAGTCGATCTTTGAGAGCACCCTGGCACCCTGAAGCTAATCAAATAGGTCATCCGTACGTGATAGTAGATACTTGTTCTTCATTGTAACCTTGTTTAACGGGCGATAATTAATACACATACGCATCGAACCATCCATCTTCTTTGCAAATAAGACTGGAGCACCCCAAGGCAACACACTAGGCCGAACGAAGCCCTTATCTAGCAACTCTTGCAACTGTTCCTTTAACTCTTTCAACTCTGCTAGGGCCTTATGATAGGGTATAATAAAATTGGGTTGAGCGCCCGGTAACAAATCAATACCAAAGTCGATATCTCTGTAGGGCGACATGCCCGAAAGGTCTGCCCGGGACTACATCTGGATAATCCATTACTACCAGAACTGACTCGACGGTAGGAGTATCAACACTAACATCTCTCACATATGCCAGATACGTATCACACCCTTTCTCAACCATCCGTTAAGCCTTTAGAAATGAAATAACCCTGCTAGGAACATAATCTATAGTACCTCTTCACTCTAACCACGGCAGACCTAGCATAGCCAACGTCATCATCTTGGCATGACAATCAAGGATAGCATGATAGGGCGACAACCAGTCCATGCCCAAAATAACATCAAAATCTATCATACTAAGCAATAATAAATCGGCTTTGGTCTCAAAACTACTAAGAACAACCAAACAAGACCGATACACATGGTCAACAACAATAGAATCTCCCACATGTATGGACACATAGAGAGGAAAACTCAAAGAATTATGGGATACACCCAAATACGGAGCAAAATAAGATGGCACATAAAAATAAGTGGAGCCTGGATCAAATAAGATTGATGCGTCTCTATGACAGACTGGAACAATACATGTGATGACTGAGTCGGAAGCAACTACCTCCATCCTAGCAGTTAAGAGCATAATATCTGGCCTGGCCTCCCCCTCTAGGGCGACCTCTGTCTTCCTGACCTCCACCTCTAGTTGGATGTGCAGGTGGGGTGGCAGCTGGTGCGGCGACCATGGACTGAGAAGCCTGAGGACCTGGTGGAATACGCAGAGCCTGTGTAGTCTGTGGAGGTGCACCCCTCCTGAATCTAGGGCAATCTCTCACCATATGACGAGTATCAGCACACTCAAAACAAGCTCTCGGAGGACGTGGCTATTGTGGCTGGCTTGGGCCTGATTGGCTGGACTGGCCGCTAAAAGCACCCTGTGTAGGAGGTGCACTAGATAATGGTGGTGCATAATAGGGAGCCTGAGTCCTAGAGGTGGCCGAAATACCGCTGGAAAATGGAAGTACTGAATGAACTGGGTGACTCACATAGACCCTACCATGACGAGCTGCAAGTTGGGCACGGGTACCACTATTTGTGCCAGACTCTCGAGACCTCTTGGCCTCCCTCTTCTATCTCTCCCGAGTCAGCATACCCTCCAATCTCCTAGTGATCCCCACTACCTGCTGGTATGCGATGTCCATCTCCAACTCTCGGGCCATGCTAAATTTGATATTGGGGTTGAACCCCTCGATAAATCGACGAACCCGCTCTCTAACAGTAGCAACCAAGGCTGGTGCATACCTAGCCAAATCACTGAACCGGACCGCATACTCTGACATGGTCATAGAACCCTGGCGCAACTACTCAAACTCTGTGTGCCATGCATCTCTGAAACTTTGGGAAACATGCTCCCTCAAGAATATATCTGAGAACTGAGTCCAAATTAGGGGAGCTGCCTCAGCCGGAACACCCAACTCATATGCTTGCCACCACTGATAGGCAACTCCCTTAAGCTGGAAAATAGTAAAAGCAACCCCACTAGACCTTGCGATACCCACAGTATAGAGGATACGGTGGCACTCCTCAAGAAAACCCTAGGCATCCTCTGACGCCAAGCCATTAAAAGTAGGGGTGGTACTTCTTGTACCTCTCGAGCCTGAGCTGCTGCCCTAACCTTGGGCTGAACTAGGGCTACCGGCTGTACTGGTATGACCTTTGGGACCTGATCAAACTAAACCCGCTCCTCTGGGGTATGGGCGGCGAGAGTCTGAGCTTCTCCCCTGGCCTGAGATATGGCAGGAGCAAGTGGGATCAACCCTTCTTGAGCTAAAGTGCCGAACATGCTCAAGAACTGGGCGAGAGTCTCCTGAAGGGCTGGTGTAGTAACAGACGTCTCAAGTGCCTGCCTTAAAACTGGAGCTACTAGTGGCTCCTTTACAGCAGCTCGTGCGGGTGCTCTGGTTGCACCACGTGGACGTTCTTGGCCTCTACCCTAGCCCTGACCTCTCATGGCTTTAGCAGGGGGCGCGGGGTGTCTGGTCATCTGAACTTGCTAAACGTGTCCTCAACATCTATGAGAGAATAGAAAGACAGGAATTTAGAATCCGAAGTCAAAGACTTTGCACGATAAGGAATCAAAGAAGTGAAGCTTTTCCTAATAGTTCCATAGCCTCCCAAAGATAAGTACAGACATCTCCAAATCGATCCGCGAGATACCACTAAACGTGTTTGTGACTCATAACACCTATGAACCTAGAGCTCTGATACCAACTTGTCACGACCCCAAATTTCCTCCGTAAGATATTGTAATGGCACCTAGTCTCTAAGACTAGGTAATCCTAATAATATGCGGAAACATTAAATAAGAGATTTAAAAATTGAACATCCCACCAATTTCATAAATAGAATCTACCAAAACTCAATACGTACAATCCCAAAAACTGGTGAGATGTAAGTCACAAGCTCTAGGTACAGTACCGAACATTCCTATACATCACTGTCTATCAAAATGTAAAGAAATAAGAAAAGAACGGGATAGAAGGGGACTCCGAGGCCTGTAGGCACGGGCAGGTGTACCTTGAATTCTCCAATAAGCAAGCCACATAACGCTCTAACACCGAGGTTGATAGGATGTACCTGGATCTGCACAAACATGTGCAGAAGCCTAGTATGAGTACACCACAACGGTACCCAGTAAGTTTCAAGCCTAACTTTGGTAGAGTAGTGACTAGATCAGGTCAAGGCCCTACTAGAGATAATAAGAAACAAGACACAAGATACAATGATATAATGAAAATGACAGGGAAGTGAACAATAAAGATTTACGGGAAATAACAACACGAAGTCAAAGAAAGCTAATAGAACACGAAAGTAAAACAAGAATTTTACATGTTAAGGAAACAAGAACCAAATAATACAGCAAATAAAGAAAATCAACAAGGGTACTCCCGAGGTACCGCCTCGTAGTCCCAAATCATAAAAACAACTCACAGTCTTTTCTTATATCATCGCGGGAGCCTTTATATTTGGTTTTGAAAATTATTTTTCCGAAATAGTATCCCGCATTTTAGCCCAGCTTATCACACCCCATGGCTTCTAGTAGTTCCCCTACTAGCCACGCGTATCAAGCCCACCTTATCTCACTGCAAGCATTTCAACATCCAGGCCTTATACCACAACATGCGTATCAATAATCACAACGGCACGGCAGAAACCTCGTGCAAACAATAATAATCGCATGGCAGAAATCTCGTGCAACAATAACAACAACACGGTAGAAACCTCGTGCAAACAACCAAACAATCACCTCAACAATAACACGAAAGACAAAATGCAACAACTAAATATATGATATTTCACGACTTACACCTTGCCCCAAAAGAACCATGACCTTACAATTCAACACCAAACTCAACAGCAAGATATTTCAAGGATAGCAATTTCAAGTAAAAGAATTCTATAGTTAAGTAATGAATATGGAAAATCAAGAAAAGCAAGTAATTCAACTCAACAAGTGATACAAGTTGCAAATAGGAGATAAGACAAGTAGACATGTGAAATTAGGCTAAACATGGTGATACATGTTAAAGTAACTCAATTAAGGCATGAAAAGGAATCTACGTAGCTAAAATCGGAATTTCCAACATTTAGCCCATGTACGCACTCGTCACCTTGCGTACATGGCCTTCACGTATCACAAATTATCGCCACAGTACCAAATCCTAAGGGGGATTTTCCCACACAAGGTTAGACGAGTCACTTACCTCAAATCACACTCAATCAATCGATTAGAAGGTTTTTCCCTTGATTTTCCAACTTTGAACAACTCAAATTTAGCCAAAACAATTTCATACTTTAAATATAACTATAGGAAACTAGTTTAAATAATGAAATAATAATTTTAGCAAGGAATAGGAAAAATCGTCCCAAATGATCAACCTGGGCCCGCGTCTCGGAACCCAACCAAAATTATAAAATCTGAACACCCATTCGATATCGAGTCCAACCATATAAGAATTATTCAAATCTGATGCCATTTCGCCTTTCAAAGGCTAAGAATTTAGTCTAAGAACTTCTACACCTTTTTCCCCAATTTTAAACTCACAAAACAATAATTAAAAGGTGTAAATAACAGTAGATTCATGGGAATTAATCAAAAATGAGTCTCTTACCCCAACACTTCCTCTGAAAATCCCTCAAAATCTCGCCTCAATCCGAGCTCTCAAAGTCCCAAAACGAAAATGAAATCAACCCTCGATTTTTTCCTTTTTCTGCCCAGAAGAATCGCTGCTGCAAAGTCTTAGCCACATCTTCGGTTCTGCACCTGCGGAAAACCCATCACTGGTGCGGACTTCACTTAAGTCTAAAGGATCCACTTCTGCAAAAAAAACACATACACCCACGCATGTGCACCTGCGGCTCGCGCGTCGTATCTGTGCTCAGGTACGCACATGCGATCCTCTACATCGCAGAAGCGAAGACGCTCCTGCGGAACATTTTCCGCACCTGTGAGCCCTGGCATGAGATGCCTTCACTGCTTCTTTTCTTTCTCACACGCACATGCGAGTCCGCACCTGCGGCCATACCCTCTGCATGTGTGATGACACTAGAAGCTGGGATTTCTCATAAATGCATAATAGTCCAATAATTGTTCCGATATCGATTCGAATCACACCCGGAGCCCCCGGGATCCCGTTCGAGTATAACAACTATTCCCAAAAGCTAACTGACCTACTCGAGGCCGAAAATCACATCAAACAACACGAATTTAATGAATCGCAACCCAAATTCAAGCTTAGTGACTATGACCTTCCAAATCTCGAAACTGACACCGATTCATATCGAAACAAATTCGATTGAAATTTTACACGCAAGTCATATTTGACACTACGGACCTATTCCAACTTTCGTAAATCCGACCCCGATATCAAGAATTCCACTCCTTGTCAAACATCCTAAAATTCTTCCAACTTTCCAACTTTCGCCAATTAACGCCGAATGACCTACGGGCCTCCAAATCAATATCTGGACACGCTCCTAATACCAAATTCACCCCACAGAGCTATTGGAAGCACCAAAACTCCATTCTAGATTTGTCTTCACATAAATCAAACTATGGACAACTCCTACAACTTAAACTTCCAATTTAGGGACTATGTGTCCCATTTTACTCTGAAACTCTCCCGAACCCAACACCTCATACCCTGGCAAGTCACATAACACGAAATGAGATAGAGGGAGCAATAATTAGGGGATTGGGGCAAATACTCTCAAAACGAATGGCAGGGTCGTTACACTGATACTAGTTTCCACCAGGTGGTAGAGATTATTAGGCGCTTCGATCATGTTTGTAGGATTGAGAGAGAGGAGTGGGAGGCCAAGTGGCCTCGAGGTTTTAGTGGTTCCTCATCTAGAGTCCAGTCACATCACAGTAGAGGTCATCCTTTTAGGTTTGCTCAGGCAGCTCGTTATATTCCTCGTGGTTCATTAGTTAGCCATGATTGATATAGCGCTTCCCCCGGGTCAGGCATTATTCAGTGCACTACTGGCACAGAGTTCTTACCGCGCTCCATCTTCTCAAGGTTCCATAGGCAGATATTCGGGTTATCAGGGTCAATTGCAGGATCAGTAGCCTTGTTAAAGGAGGGGGTGTTTCGAGTGGGGGGACTTGAGTCATCTCAAAAGAAATTACCTCATGCTTCTAAGTAGTGTTCCATGACAGCGCACGTAGTTTATGGTTCCACTGCCAGTAGCTACACCACCCGTACAGCCAGCTAGGAGTGGGGCTCAGACTGTTCGAGGTCGCCCTAGAGGGGAGGTTAGTAAGGTGGTGGACAGGCCTATTGCTATGAATTTCTAGCCAAGACAGAGGCAATTGCTTTTGATGCCATGATCACATGTATTGTTTCAGTGCGCCACAGGGATGTTCTAGTGGTATTTGACCCTGGTTCCACTTATTCTTATGTGTCATCTTATTTTGCTAGTTATTTGGATATACCTTATGATCCTCTTAATATTCATGTTCTTGTATCTACACCGGTGGGTGATTCTATTATGGTGGATCGTGTGTATAGGTCTTATGTGGTTACCATTGTGGGCTATGAGACTATGGTTGATCTTTTATTACTCAGTATGGTTATTTTGAGGTGATTTTGGGTATGGATTGGCTCTCTCCATACCATGATATTCTCGATTGCCACGCTAAGATCATGACGTTGATGATGTCAGGGTTGCCATGGTTGGGGTGGAGAGGTTCGCTTGGTCCCACTCCTACTAGAGTGATTTAATTTTTGAAGGCTCAACGGATGGTTGAGAAGGAGTGCTTGGCGTATCTTGCCTTTATGAGTGATGTTATTGTTGATACTCCTACTATTGAGGCAGTTCCAGTAGTGGGGGAGTTCCCAGATGTGTTTCATGCAGACTTGTTAGGCATGCCACCCGACATCGACATTGATTTTGGTATTGACCTGGTGGCAGGCACTCGGCCTATATCTATTCCACCATATCGCATGGCACCAGCAGAGTAAAAGTAATTTAAGAAACAGTTACATGAATTGCTTGATAAGGGTTTCATAAGGCTGAGTGTTTCACCTTGGGGTACGCCGGTACTATTTGTGAAGAAAAAAAAAAGTTCTATGAGGATGTGCTTTGACTACAGGCAGTTGAACAAGGTGACCATCAAGAACAAGTATCCACTATTGCGTATTGATGACTTATTTGATCAGCTTCTAGGGTGTTCTCTAAGATTAACTTGAGATCAGCTTCTAGGGTGTTCTCTAACATTATTGACTTGAAAGCGTGTGTCATTGATTTCGGAGAATAGTGGGATAAGTTTCTACCTTTAGCATAGTTTGCCTCTAATAACAGCTACCATTCGAGTATCCAGATGGCCCCATGAGGATTTATATGGGAAGTGATGTATTCTCTGGTTGGTTTGAGCCTAAGGAGGTGAGGTTATTGGGCATTGATCTACTTTGTGATGCTTTGGAGAAGGTGAAGTTGATTTAAGAGTGGCTTCGCACAGCGCATTCCATACATAAGAGTTGTACTGATAGGAACATTCGTGATGTAGTTTTCATAAGGGCGTGATGAGGTTTGGGAATAAGGGCTTGTTGAGCCCTCGGTACATTGGTCCAATTGAGGTTTTGGAGATAGTGGATGAGTTGTCTTAAGGGCTTACCTTGCCACCCAACTTGTTGGGAGTTCATCCGGTATTTCATGTTTCCATGCTTCGGAAGTATCATGAGGATGAGTCACATGTGTTGGATTTTGGATGAGAACTTGGCTTTTGAGGAGAAACCAGTGGCTATTTTAGATAGGCAGGTTCGGAAGTTAAGGTTGAAGGATATTGCATTGGTAAAGGTTCAATAGAGGGTTCAACTGGTCGAGGAGGCAACTTGGGAGATCGAGCATTATAAGCGGAGCATATATCCTCATCTTTTTGGCATTCCAAGTATGTTTCTAAAATCGTTGAATGACGAATGTTTGTTAAAGAGGGGGAGAATGTATCCACTATCGTGTATTGATAACTTATTTGATCAGCACCAAATCACGATACATCTTCGTGGCACCTAGGCGGATAGAATACCGTGAACAGTGAGCCTCCTCAAGAATCAACTCCCTTAAACCATCCACCTCAGGAACACAGATCTGAACCTGAAGCCTTAGTATCCTAGCATCACCAATTGTTACCTCCTTAGCACCACCTCGCTACACCGTGTCCTTAAGGATAAGCAAGTGGGGATCATCATACTAGCAAGCCTTAATGCACTAAAACAAAATGACTATGATACAACATAATCAAGTACCCTGCTAGGCTAAAAAATATCCAACCTCATGAATGTCTTGGCCAAAGCCTGAACATCCATAGCTAATGACCTCTCCACAGCTGGAACGAATGCCAAACTCCCCATGCTCTCCGCCTTTCTATTCAACGCGACAACTACCACATTGGCCTTCCTTGGATAATAAAGATGTCATACCCCAACCTTGGGAGATGCGACCGGCACACGATGCCCGAAGGCCCGTGCGAACCGACGTCTGTTCTTACTTTCTTTTTGTTCATTAAACCATGCCATTAAGGTCTTCAAGTAACAATGCCACAACAATAATATGTACACTGTTTAGCAAAAGAAACATTGACTTTCCATACATATTTGCAACTGTAATAGATTCATACTTCCACCTTTCTACATACAACCATACTCTAGTTTGCAAGCCTCTAAGAAAACCCCAAAAGAGTTAAACGTATACACAACTTGGTCGAGACAGGGCCCCACAGTACCCAAAATATTTAGAACACGAGCTTCAAAACCTATCGACCTTTGAACCGTTACTCCAAAGAAATGAATAGCAACAACCAACAGCTGAATCATACACTTACTGGAGAGGGCGGTCACCGGGTGTATCTGTACTTGTGGGCATGAACAAAGCGCCTAAAGAGAAAGGTGTCACTACAGAATATGTACTGAGTATGCAAGTCTAAACATGAAAATTAGAGATATAACGTAAGATATATGAGAGCATGCTTTCACCCTAGGTACCGTAGAGCTATAGACTTAAATGTATACAAGCTTTAAGAAGGGTTAAGCCACTCATATAGATTATACATTGAATTCAATATAACATTACTTAGCACTATTTGGGGCATATCATTCTATATCTTACCCGGCCTCACAGAGGACTCGGTAGGTTTCTTTCTCTCACCTCATTGTACCCTACCTTAGGAGGTCTCGGTCGTATCCAGCCACATGAGGGCTCGGTAATGTCTTGCCTTACATTATTCTATGCTCCGCCTCATAGAGAGCTTGATCGTACCCAGCCACGTGAGGACTCAGTCGTACCTGGCCATGCAAGGGCTAGGTAGCATTTCACATCGTATCCAACTGATCAGTTGTTGCACAATAGGTGCCTTACACGGCCACACAAGGGCTCGATAAAGTAAAACAGATACATATACATATAAGTGATACGCATAATCATCTTGAAGAGGTATTAAGTTTGAACTTATAATGAATTGTACTTCCCAACCACAGGATACCAACTGGAACAATTTAGACTTTAAATAGGAATGCTACCAGCAAGAATATACACAGACAAAAATAAATCATTTAGGAATCATTTAAAAGGAAGGAGATACTTACGCTAACTCATGCCAAGAAAACAAGTCGCACTACATACCTTGTTGGAGATCTAACTACGCTTCTATGGTGGTCAATCTTGCTTCTAATGACTCTTCAGACACAATACCTCTAGATGATAGACGTTGCAGAAGTGATTCCAATGCTTCTTCAAGCTAAATCCTAATACAGTCATCTTCAGATTCAACTTAGTTGATTCTTAGAACTTTAGAGGAGATGTGAGAGCATTTGATGAATTGTGGTGAGATCTACTTCAAAATAAAATAAGAGAGAATGAGCCTCACTTCCTTTTATATACGTGTACCAAGCATAGGAAATTCTATTGGGTCCACATGCAAAATTGGACGCCCCACTTTGGCTATCATGCCCGGTGAGACATCTGGCTAAATTTAGTCGCACACAGTTTCCTCCTCTGCCAGGTAACGCATTGTCGTCTGATTAGCTGCACTAAAAGCCACACATACCAAGCATAATTTAGGTTTGGAGTGTAACAGTATCCCCTCCTTTAGAACATTCGTTCTCGAATGTTGAATCATGGCCTACCCTGATGGCCTCATTGTTGCCTTCCATAGTATGGAATAACTGGGGTATCTAGGTTTCATATCTTCCTCAGCTTCCCTCGTCATTTATTCCTTATTTTACTTCCTCCAAAGTACCTTAACTGATGCCATTTCTTTAGTTTGCAGCTTACGAACTTGACGGTCTGAAATAACCACCGAAACTTCTTTGTAGGATAGATCTTTTGTGACTTGAATATCTTAAACATGGGTGATACGTGATGGATCACTTAAACACTTGCGGAGCATAGATACGTGCAATACCGGATACAATGCCTTTTATTTTTGAGGGCAGCTCAAGCTTATAGGCTACTCGACCAATTTTTTGAATAACTCCATATGGCCTGATATACCGGGGGCTGAGTTTGCCTTTCATATCGAACCTGATCACGCCTTTCATTGGTAATACATTTAGTAGCACCCAGTGTTCTACAGCGAACTCCAAATCTTGTTGTCAGTTATTCGAGTAAGATTTCTGCCTGCTTTGGGCGGACAACAATTGGTTTCAAATCAGTTTCACCTTTTCTACAACCTATTGCACCAGCTCTGGCCCCAATAACTTTGTTTCACCCACTTTGAACCAGCCGATATGAACGTGAAGCCCTAGCCCAGGACACTATGCAAATACGGAGCATCACCCGCGATCACGAAGAACAGTAGCCCCCAGCTCCAGATCACCATTCGCAATCCCGACCCTACATCCGCGATCGCGATGCATACCAAACACACCATAAACCAGCAGGTGCAAATCACCAGGCCCCCCGACCGCATCTAATCATACCAACAAGTCCTCATACCTTATTCAAACTTATCCAAAAGCTCGAAATACCATGAATAACATTAAAACCACGAATCTACGATCAAAATATTTCTACTAACATTCAACTTTCAAACTTCACCAAACGCCACATAAATCACACTTAGACATTCTGGATCACGCCCAAACTTCACACACAAGTTCAAATCAACTAAATAAACCTATTTGAGGTCCCAAAACACCATCCGTAGTCCGATAACACCAAAGTCCACTCCAAGTCAAACTTAGTTAATTCCAAAACCTTCAAAATGCAAACTTCTGATAACCAGCGTTGAATCGCTTGCGGGCCATATGATACTCAACCCGTTCATATGCACAAGTCTGAAATCACCTTACGAACCTATAGGAAGATTCAAATCACGATTTCGAGACTGTTTACTTAAAAGTCAAATCCTTGGTCAACTCTTCCAATTTAAAGCTTCTGAATTGAGAGTTATTCTTCCAAATCAACTCCAAACTTCTCGAAAATCAAAACCAACTACACGTGCAAGTCATAATACATAAAGTGAAGCTACTCAAGGTCTCAAACAGCCAAACAACATGTTAGAACTCAAAATGACTAGTCGGGTCGTTACATTCTTCACCACTTAAACATACGTTCATCCTTGAACGTGCCAAGAACCGTTCCAAAGTTGCATATATCCCCAAATAACTCCCCGTGCACCGGCCCATGCCACCACAATCTATGTGAGCACATTAGCTCAACCCCGACTGAAGATCCTTCTAGCTACCTTAGCCATAAGCCTTAGAACTAAATTCCAACATCAGGAATTTCCTGTAAGGTCCGATTCTTATATACATACACTGTATCTACCTCAACAAGATGTACCAAAGCATAATCATACACCCAAGTTTTAATCACACAATGTTCCACACAGCTCATCCACCCATAGCAATATCTTCTAGCCACAATAGCTGCAAATTATTCTGAATCCGGCACCGGTAATACACCTCCTGACACATGAAGGCCCTGTCCCCCCTTGCAACACTACAATGATGAAAGAGATATACAGAATCTCATAACCACCCATGAAATCAACAAATCATTGAGTTCTTCTGTTCGACAAGAATCATTTTCACATTCTGAACTCATTAGCGACATTTCCCTTCCAAACATACATTATACAAATCTGATTGCGCTGATTCAAGGTCCAACAACCTCGTCTCACCTAGTACAAGTTGCTAAGACAATAAGCCACTTTAGACACCATCGTCAATCTCACATGACACAATATTTGCACCAACAAGCCACAACTCGACCAATAAGGAAAGGAAACCCAAGTACCGGACTATTCTGCACACGTGACAGATATAACCACTGAACGAGATACTATGAATCTATCCCATAAAGGAGAAGTCAAACACACAAAATAGTATAAGGAATCATACACAATATCTCACCGTTGCGGTGTGCAACCCGATCCAAACATCATACTCGTGGTGGCGTGCCACCCGATCCACACCTAACAATCTGCATGGTAGTACCCATCAAGCCAAAATTCTCGTACTCACTAGACATACGTATATCTACCACAGGCACGCCAAGTGCATAAACATAACCCTAGGGAGATGGATATCATCAAGTGCCACAAAGGGCCAAGCACGCCTAAGGTGCAATAAACAACCAGCATCACGAGAGCTATCTCGCTCATATAACACCACAAGCCTACACAGGACCACAACATGTATATGAATAATCAAGCCGCCTCACAACCCACATAGCATAAAAGAGTAACATATGAAATAGATGATGACATGGATAACATCCACCATACCCAAGGACTCATCCATAGAAAAATGCTACGCTGAGTAAACATATCCAATCTGGTGTAGAATATACAAACGTTAGGCCCGCCAATGGACCTCTAAACTGATTCTGAACATCTCAAAATAGGTAACACATACAAACAACTGTCAAATCCTGAACAAACTTTCACAGTTTGCAACCATCGGAATAGTATGTTTCTTAGACATAAACTCTCCAATCTGCGACAGTACCAGAAGCTCCATACCTGACCTCAATCTCGACAACTTAAATGACTAACACATCACACCTACAAAATCATCACATGGGAGATACTCCCACAACCTGCCGCAGCATGTAACAAAATCTAAACATCCATGGCTACCAACCAGGCTATGTCTGTAGTGCTAATCAAGAATCCGCAAATCAATACATAGCACCTCTTCCACAAAACACACCATTCTCAAGTGACTCTAAAATAGTGTGAGTATACTCGAAACGTCTGAAATCTCCCCCGCTCCTTCGAACTCATGACATCCCTGCCAAAAATGAACCACAACCTTGACTCTTCAATTCCAATTCCATACCACGCACTACACCTATCATGCTACTACGTGAGAGTACAAGAATTTTATCATAACTCCTGAACCACCAGTAAAATAAATACTTCATCGGCTAGAAACCTCCTTCACCTAACTCATTTCAGGATAAAATTGCAACACGCGATCGATTCCCCATAACCACAGAGGACACAAACCTTATGTCATGGTCGAAACTGTCATAAACTCTTCGGGACCCGTTTGCACATAATCGAACCATTAAAACTAAGTCTTCTAAATCAATCAACTCATGCATACCACCAGACCCACAAATATTACCACGAACACCTGTATAGCCTTATCTCACCAAAGGAACCGATCATTTCCCTTACCATGCCGATCCAAGCCATTACTAAACTGACCCAACTTCTTCAGATTTCCTCTTGGCTTGCTTTTAAAAAAACATTTCTCTTCCCAGCACACAATGGATTTCAATCAACACTCGTCCTGAGTGAGCTCAAATCACAAGACCATGTCGTCTCTATACCCATAAGCCATTTTATACCCTCTCATGCACTCAATAGCACCTCCAATAGATACGCATGTTCCAATGAGATCTTTTGCGAATCCAAAACTATTTCTTACATCTCTCTAACATTGCACTATAGACCCGGTGGTAACATAGAGATACTCCAAGTCTCTATCACAATATGCTATAATACTCAATCCTTAGCTACACAATGACCCAAAAATCCTTAGGCACCACACTTTAAATCTTGAACCCATGAGTATTATTGTTGAGAGTCGCCCACTCTAAGCTAAACCCGAATATATAGCCAAACAACCAGTGCTTCGTAAGCATACAAACATCCAAAAGAAGCAACCGAATGAATTTTGTCCCTTGCACATCACGTTCACAAAGAAGTGTAAAATTTGAGTCATTCCACAATCCCCATATGAATCGATAAGGCAAAATATAGCACACATCCATCAGATTTCTTGCTTGAACTACTCATGATGTCCTCTTCCTCAGTCATAAGTAATCCATCGATGTACCAAAAGCTAGAAACTACAAAGACATATGACCACGTGCCCCAATAACCAACAATAGGCTCCCCTACTTGGCTTTAAGCCACGATCACATAAGTCAAGAACCCACAAAGACTTCTCCTCCTCAATTACTATGATCTCGCACTGTTACTCAGCTGAATTCTACAAAAACAATGTTGCGCTAAGTATAACACATCCCAAATTATCATCCCTAAATACACATCGACCTCATGACAGTCGCGACATCTCCCTCAAGTGATCCAGACCCACATCGTAGTACATGCCTCCTATTGGATAAAAAGTAAACCCTCCGTAGGAACCTCAGAAAAAATCATGCAACCCCTAACCTTCTCATAGGAGAAATCCCCACCTGTGTAATCTAATATCGACATCCCCCCCCCCAACCCCCAACAAAATTTCCATAGTTACATCCACTATTAAATGAGTTAATTCTCCTAGGTCCACACTCATTCGCCAACCATAAGAATCCGTTCATTCCATTAACATCAACTGAAGTTCCAACAATACGTTTGAAACTCGAAGTCATATTGTATCCCAAAACTATAATCAAGCATCCATGTTCCTCTACCTTTCAAGCAAACTCCTTTTGTCATATTCGAACCTCCTAAGTACAGAACAAACCTCAAGGATCGTCTCTCTCAAACCATCAACACTGGAAACACTAATCTGACCCTGAAGTTGCAACACACCATCATCTCTGATAACCGCTTCTTAGGTACCACTTCGCAACACCGTCCCCCAAACGTAAACAAATGGAGACAATCATACTGATGAGCCTAAATGTGTTCAAACAAGGACGACGACACCACAACACAAAAAATAATTCCACCAAGTCCGGAGATATCAAATCTCACTATTCTGTCAACCAAAGCCTGAACATTCATAGCCCAATTGCCTCTCCTACGCTGGAACTAAATATCGAATCTTCCTATCACGAACCAAATAATCCTCTTCCTGAAGCATTCACAGCCACAAAACATAAGTAAACACCCTACCGTTTACACCTACATTGCTCGATAACAATGCGAGAAATACCAAAATACACTGTGTATAGACCCGAAACCATGGGCTATACCAACACTAGTTGAAATGATCGCACATTCTTCCACGAGGAAATGATAATAGTCAGCCCTCATAATGCAGGGAAAAACATCTTGCACCACACATGTATCACTACCACAACTCCTAGATGCCCAACTAATATCAAGTGCTCAACATCGTGTTCAAATGAGTAAGAAGGAACTGAAGACATAAGCTTCAACAAAATCAAATCTCACGACAAGGAATCAAGAAAGGGAAGTTCTCCTAACAGTCATTTAGCCTCTCGAATATAAGTACAGACATCTCCGTACCGACCCGCAAGACTCTACTAGACTTGCTCATGACTCGTGAGACCTAAGTGAACCTAGTGCTCTGATACCAAGCTGTCACGACCCAAATCCCACCATAGGCCATGATGGCGCCCAACGCTTCTGTTAGGCAAGCCAACAATTAAATCAACATGCTAATGGATAATCCAAAATGCATCTCGAAACAAATACTAAAATAACTAGCTAAAATCGTTCATTTACATAGAGAAGTACTGATGTTATTATTTTAAATGTTTGAACGTGGTCAAAATATAAATCAAGATATCATAACAGAACACTACCAAGAACAAAATATTCATCCCCAAAACCCAGTACCATAAGTGTATGAGCATTTACTAGGAAGTGCAATACTACTACAACATTTATCTGGAATGTAAAATAGACAAGACAAAGTAAATGAATAAAATGGGGACTCTGTGTGGTGCGGATCGTAACATGGAGTGCAGCTCACTACAAAGTCTCATCACCAGTTGCGCCTATGCGCCAAGATGACCACAAAATATACCTGCCTCAGTACCTACACAATTAGTGCATAATTGTAGTATGAGTACGTAAATCAACGCATACACAGTAAGTATCTAGCTTAACCTCGAAGAAGTAGTAACGAGAGGTCGACATCGACACTTACTAGTGGTCCAATAAATCAAGTGTAGTAAAGGTAGACATGTATGAAGCATGACCAGTAAAATAGTAAAAATAGATATATGTACATGACATGATCCTCAACAGAAGAGTAAACACAAAATCCTTGAATATCAAATACTACTGTGAATGGAATGTATGTCAAGTCAATAACCACTAAAATATCACATCTCAAGTCAGATAGATTCATAGACACACTGACTCATTATCGAACATTATGCATGATTCTACCGAGGTGAATGGCCTGATCCCATAAGAGTGATCGTATAATACCCTGCCGTGGTGTACGGTCCGATCCCATAAGAATAGTATACACCCAGTACTGCCAAGGTGAACGACTCGATCCCATAATAATATGTTACATGATACTGCCGAAATGAACGGCCCGATCCTATAAGAGTATTGTTGAGGCGTTCAGCCCGATCCCGTAAGAACATAAAACTTTGATGGGTTACTGGACCCACTCACGAATATACATGTGAGTTATAAAATTTAAGAAAACCTTTGGATGAATACGCACAACACGGAAGAAATCCGTATAAAGGAAGTATAATTTTCACTACTAATCAAGTAGCTCGTCAATTATCGAAAATAGCAAGTCTAATACTTCACACAAGTCTAGTCTCAAGCTAAAATGTAATGCATTTAAACATGCAAGAATAACTCAAATAATACAATTAAAGCACGGCGTAAGTCTAAGTCTACACGGACATAATCAGGAATTCTATCATTCACACATACACTCGTCACCTCATACGTGCATAACTCCCATAACACGTAGCACATAACAAATATAGTATCTACGGGGTAAATTCCCCCTAACAAGGTTAGACAGGAGACCTACCTCCCTCCGAAATCTAATTACCGGCTCCAATGCCTATCTACCACCTCAAACCAATGCCAAATGATCTGAGACTAGTCAAAAGAACGTGAAAACCAATCAAAAATATACTCAAAGACTTGTAATTTAACAATTAAAAATAATTTTCAACTCCATACGAAAAGTCAATAAAATCAACCCATGGACCCACGCGTCTGGATTCCGAAAACGTTTTGAAGATAAATATTACCCATAGCACCATGAACTCAAATATATGATTTATTACCAATTCCAAGTCCCATTTCGTGGTAAAAACTCAAAAATACCATTTTTAGGTTTTTCTCAAAAATTCCACAATTTCTATAAATATTTATGTTTAAATCCATATATAATCCATGTATTTAACTGACAATAAGTAAGAATCACTTACCTTGTGATATATGATAAAAATGCCTCTCCAGAATCGCCTTAAAATCGGCTCCAATGTGTGAGAAATGAGATAAAAATAAACTAAGTCCTGATTTAAAATCTTATACATTGTTTAGACATTACACATTGCGATCGTGGTCAAAAGCCTCGCGATCACGAAGCAAAATTACACCTGCTGACCAAAATAGCCTATGTGGTCGTGCCTGACCTTCCGCAATCGCAAAACACGAATATCCCCTTCACCGAAATTGCAGGACATCTTCGCGTTCGCGATGAACAACTCACCCAGCCCGGCTTCAACCCCTACGCAAACGCGAGCCTCCACATGCGAATGCGAAGCCCCAACCCAAGACACCACATAAATGCGTAGCATCACCCGCGATCACGAAGAACGGAACCCCCCAGCTCCAGATCACCCTTCGCGATCGCTACCCTGCATCTGCGATCACGATGCATACCAAACACACCAGAAACCAGCAGCTGTAAATCAAAGGGAGATGGCCGGAAACACACCCGAGGCCCCCCAGAACCTCATCCAATCATACCAACAAGTACACATACCTTATCCAAACTTATCCAAAGGCTCGGAACGCCACGAATAACATCAAAACCACGAATCGAAGATCAAAATCCTTCGATTAACTTTCCACTTTCAAACTTTGTTGAACGCCTCCGAATCACACTTAGACATTCCGGATCATGATCAATATTTGCACACAAGTTTCAATCAACTAAGTGAACCTATCCGAGGTCCCAAAACACCGTTCAGAGTCCAATACTACCAAAGTCCATGCCAAGTCAAACTTAGCTAAATCTAAAACCTTCAAAATATAAACTTCCGATAACAAACGTCGAATCGCTCCCGGACCATCCGATACTCAATCTGGACATACGTCCAAGTCCAAAATTACCTTATGAACTTATAGGAACCTTAAAATCCCAATTCTGAGATTGTTTACTCAAAAGTTAAATCATTGGTCAACTCTTTCAACTTAAAGCTTCTAAATTAAGAATTATTCTTCCAAATCAACTCTGAACTGCTCGAAAATCAAAATCAACTGCACATTCAAGTCATGATACATAAAGTGAAGCTACTTAAGGTCTTAAACCATAAAAAAGATATGCTAGAGCTCTAAACAACCGGTCTGATCATTACATGCTACAATCAAATACTTGAAAGGGAGGATTAATGATTTGAAAGGTGTCATCTTGGGAAATGATTTTTTACATGTTAGGTGTAATGAACATATCCTAAATTTAATTATAAAAGAAGAATTAAGTGAGCAACATGAGTCTATTTCTCAGGTGAGGATAGTTGTGAAATATGTGAAGTCTTCTCCTGCAAGATCTGCTTCCTTTAAGTCATATGTTGAGAAAGTCAAACTAGACACTCATGGCCTTTTGAGTTTGGATGTTGAGACAAGGTAGAACTCTACATATTTGATGTTATATACTATAGTAAAATTTGAAAAAAGGCTTCTCAAGAATATATATTGATGATTATAAGTACTTTAACTATTATCTAGAATTGAGTGAAACGGCAGGGTATCCATCTTCATAAGATTGGCAAAATGTGAAAGTCTTTGTCAAATTTCTTGAAATTGTTTACCAAACCACTTTAAAATTTTCAGGAACTTCACATATTACCTCTAATTCTTTCTTACAAGAGCTTTTTAATCTTCAAAGCTTAATTGTCTAATATTTTGATGGTGTTGATTCTATCTTAACTAATATGGCTAAGAAGATAAAACTTAAGTTTGATAAATATTGGGCTGATTTTGAGGATGTGAATATGTTATTATTTGTTGATGTTGTGTTGGATCCTCGATACAAAATGAAGTATGTGAAGTTCCTTTTTAGTAAATTTTATAGTCCTTTAGAGGGAAACGAAAAGTCTACCAAAGTGATGGATGCTTTAAGTCGCTTGTATAATTACTATAAGGATTCTATTTCTAGGACTTCTAATGAAAATATTGAAGATCAAACTAGTGTGAGTCGAACTGATGCAATACATAGTCGTGGTGTGTGGAAATCGCAATGGGAGAAATTTCTTGAAGATGAGAATAATATTGATAATACGACTGAGCTTGAAAAGTATTTGATGGATGTGGAGAAGAATAAGGATTTAAATATCTTGTCTTGGTGAAAAGTTTCATTTGAAAGATATTCAATTGTCTCTAGGATTGCAAGAGATGTACTTGCTATTCCTACATCTATTGTTGCCTCGGAATCAGCTTTTAGCACTGGTGGTCAGATTCTGATTGTTATTGAAGTTCTTTATCAATAAAGATAGCGGAAGCTCTTATTTTTTGTCCACAATGGTTGCGGTCATCGTCTAAAGAATGTAAGCTTGAAGATCTTTTAGAAGAAATTCAAAATTTTGAGATAGTTGAAAAGGGTAACTTTATACAATTAACTTTATGAATACTTTTATGTTTTTGAAGAGTAATGCCTAATATGATATTTATTTCAGAATATCCAGATACTGCTTTGAACATTAACTAGTTTAGAACTTAAGCTAAGGACGATGGTGGAAGTAGCTACGAAAGTGATCTTTATGAAGAAAAAAGTAGATATAAATATGATATTATAGATTCTCTGATTTTTTTTAGTTTAAATACGTAATTTTTACTTTTAAATGGACAAAGTTGTTTTGTACTTTGGAACTTTTATTTTGATTTGTTCTTTTGATTCTATCATGTGCTGCAACTGCAAGTTAGTTCACCTGGTATAATTTTCTATCTTATATTATTGCTATAATTTTTAATACTCAGCTTTATATCTTTGTACTACAATTTCAAATATAAATAGTTAAAAGAACAATCTCTTTAGATATTTGAATTTATGCTCCTGTAGTTCTTTAAATATTGCTCATTTGTCGTATCCGTCAATCTTCTAATAGCAGAACTTTTAGCTTGTAGATCTTATATGCATATTACCATGCTTCGTAGTTGGATATGGATTACGACCCCCGAAATTGCAAGCTTTTTTATTTTTTATTTTTTACTTGGAACCTATTGGCATTTTTTCTGTTAAGATGCAACTTTGGTCTACATTTTAGTTTGTTTTTTGTTCATTCTTTTCATATAAATAGGTAAATGAACTTTAAGTTCTGAAAGAAATATATAAAGAAGCATAAATTTAGTAAACTATTTCCAGGACAATCTGATGTCGTTTTACTATTATCGACTTATCATTAGCTTACTAAGAATCGAAAAATCGAACCAAACCAATGATTTGTATTTAATTTGGTTTGGTTTTGCATTTAAAAATTTTAAAAACCGATTAAATTGGTTTGGTTTTGATTTTAATCAAAAAAATCGACCAAATCAAACCGTGAACACCGGCTAAATTCAATTATCAATTTAAACTATCAGCTCTAATATTTTTTTAATCTATCAAGTTTTTTTGAAAGTAAGTAATTTTGTTGAAAGGCGTAAGGTATATGAATGAAACCAAACACCTAAAGAGTCGAGTCGAACTTGGCTCAACTTGATTTCGGTTATACTGCAGTAATGTTCGATTGAACTCGACTTGGTTCATTAGTATAGCAGCTCAATCGAGATTGGCTCATCTCAAAACTGTTGGAAAAAAAATAATAATCTCGCCCAGAAATAATATCCACGGCAAATAATAATAACATAAGAGAATAACAACGACACCAACTCTTTTAATGAGGTAAAATATATTATCCGAATGGAGCAATATTACCACTAATATTACAACTTAGTAGTGTCAAGAGACTACTACAATTTTAAAAGAAATAACACTCTTTATTTAAACACCTCACTACAATATTACCCACACTCACTATTTATCTCACAGACTACAATATATTGATTACTCTCTCTAACTTCTGTTACTTCTCTCTTATTTTGGTGTGTCTTAACTGAAGAACGAAGTCTACTATTTATAGCAAAATTTGCCAAACTTTCAGCCAATCAAAATGCTTGCATATGCAATTTGCTGCAAGTTGTCAAACCTTTTTGTCCGGCCACTCACTTCATTATTGCAACTTGTTGTCATCATTTTCTTTCTTTCTTTTTATTTATTTTTATTAGATGAGTCCCACAAAACTCCCCCTTAATTTTGATTTTTCCTTATCATTCCAAGTCTTGATCTCAATCTCTGAAAATTTTCAAACTTGAGAGGCTTGGTAAAACTATCCGCAACTTGATCATGAGATTTTACATACTTGAGCTCGACTTCCTTCTTGGCAATGTATTCTCTGATGAAGTGATACCTTGTATCTATATGCTTGATTCGATCATGATGCACTGAATTCTTCGCAAGTGCCTGTGCGGATTTGTTGTCAATATAAATCTCTGTAGCTTCAATTTGTGGTAAATTGAGCTCCTTCAACAATCTTCTCAGCCAAATAGCATGACAGGTACAAGATGTTGTTGCTACATATTTAGCTTCACAAGTCGAGAGAGTAACAATTTATTGCTTCTTTGAACTTCAGGAAATAACACAATCACCCAAGAAAAACACAAAACCAATTATAATTTTTCTATCATCAATATCTCCCGCATAATCACTATCACGATATCCCATAAGCTTGAAGTCACTAGAAGAATAATAACGTAACCCAAAGTCAATCGTACCTTTTAGGTAACGAAGAATTCTTATAGTGACTTTCAAATGAGTGGAGGTAGGAGCTTCCATGAAGCGGCTTACTACTCCAACTGTAAAGAGTATATCTGGCCTGGTACAAGTCAAGTACCTAAAACTTCCCACAAGACTTTTAAAAAATGTGAGATTCACTTTTTCTCCTTCATCAAACTTGGACAATTTTGTCCCACTTTTCATCGGTGTGTTCACGGGATTGCAATCGAGCATGTTGAACTTCTTCAATATCTCTTTTGTATAGCTTTATTGAGAGATAAAAATTTCATCCTCCATCTGCTTCGCTTCTAGGTCCAGGTAGTATGACATGAGCCCTACGTCTGTCATCTCGAACTCATGGGATATATCTTTCTTAAAAGTTTCAAACAAACTTGGGTTATTACCCGTAAAAATAAGATCTTCAACATAAAGACAAACAAGTAATATATCTCCATTAGTATGAATTTTAAGGTAAAGAGCATATTCATGGAGACAACGAGTAAACCCATTGTCTTGAAAATACTTGTTGATGCAACTATTCCATGCTCGCGGGGCTTGCTTTAATCCATATAAAGCTTTCTTCAATCGCAATACTTTATCTTCATGGTTTTTTACCATGAAACCCAATGGTTGTTCAACATAGACTTCTTCTTCAAGATGGCTATTCAAGAAGGCTAACTTGACGTCTAGTTGATGGATCTTCCACTTTATTTGCGCCGCCAAAGAGATCAGCAAATGAATCGTCTCCATGCGGGCAACAGGTGCATAAACTTCTTCATAGTCAATGCCTTGACTTTGCTTGTAGCCTTTAGCCACAAGTCGTGCCTTGTATCTCTCCATATCTCCATCAGCATTCTTCTTAGACTTGTGTATACCCATTTTACTCCAATTGCGCGATGACCATTAGGAAGAGTTGTTAACTCCCAAGTGTTGTTCTTCTCTATTGACTTGATCTCCTCCTCCATGGCTTGTCTCCACCTTTTGTATGTAACAGCTTCATCAAAGTTCATTGGTTCACTATCATCAAAGAGACAATATAAAAAATCAAAATTAGTAACTTCTTTCGTGCCATCATAGAGCTCTTGAATGCTCCTTGTCCTTTGCAGTTGCTCATTTGAACTTTGTTGAGAAGAAAGAGATGCAACATTGGTTGGAGAAGGATGTGGAGTTGTATCCTGCACAAGTTCCACAGTCTCTGGTTCTTCTTCATCGCCAAAGTATGGAAGAAAATCATATGAAGTTTCTTCCTGAGCTTCCCAATTCCATGCCAATTCTTGAACAAATTCAACATCACGACTCACCACCATCTTGCCGCTATTTGGGTTGTATAGCTTGTAGCCTTTTGAACTCGTATCATAGCCAACAAACACATGCTTGATACTTCTATCGTCAAGCTTCGCTCTCCCTTGATGTGGCACATGAGCATAGGCTATGCTCCCAAAGTTTCTCAAGTGCTTGACACTTGGTTTTCTTTCACTCCATGCTTATTGAGGGGTTTGATTTCTAACATTCCTTATTGGAGACCTGTTGTTCAAATAAACTACAAAAGATATAGCTTCTGCCCAAAATTCCTTGGGTATACTTTTAGCTTTTAACATACATCTAGCATATTAAGAATCTTTCGATTCTTTCTCTCTGCAACTCCATTTTGTTGGGGTGAATAAGGAACAGTTAGAGGACGACGAATTCCATGAGCCTGACATAAGTCATTAAATTCTTTTGAAGTGAATTCGCCTCCTCTATCGGACCTTAAAGCTTTTATTTCAAATCCACTTTCTTTATCCACAAGTACTTTAAAATTTTTAAAAGCAACAAAAGCTTCAGATTTTTGATTCAAGAAATAAACCCAAGTCTTTCTACTAAAGTCATTAATGAAAAGTAGAAAATATTTACTTTAACCAAAGGAAGGTGGATTGATTGGTCCACACACATCAGTGTGAACAAGCTGAAGCGGTTTAGTTGATCTTGAGACGACCTCCTTTGAAAAACCCCTCCTTGCATGTTTTCCAAGAAGACAAGCTTCGCACAATTGATTGGGATGGTTGATTGATGGTATCTCATGCATCATGTTCTTTTCTCCCATTGATTTAAGTGCTTCAAAATTCAAGTGCCCAAATCGCATGTGCCAACACCATGATTCACCTTGCACATTAGCCTTCAAACACTTTGCATCAATTGTTTTAAGATTCAAAGAAAATAATCTATTCTTTGCCATATGCACTTTATCAATTAGAATTTCACCTGAATCTCTAAGCCAAAGATGCATATTTTTCATGTGAATGTCATATTCTTTTTCAAGAAGTTGGCCCCAACTCAAAATATTACTTTTTAATTTTGGCACATAATAAACATCTTGAATTAGCTTGTGACTACCATCTTTACAGGAGATCAAAATTGTACATATCCCTTCGATTTGAATCTTTGAGGTATCTCCAAAGTACACATTACCTCTCACCGTTTTATTGATCTCCACAAATTTCTCTTTGCATCCACACATATGATTGCTTGCTCCATTGTCCAAATACCACGAGCTGCAATCATCCTTGCCTTCTTCCTTGAGTGCCATCAACAACGTTGACTCATATTCTTCTTTCTTGTCTTTAACAAGGTTAGCTTTTTCTTCAACATTACTACGACACTCCTAAGAGTAATGGCAAAATTTATGACAATTATAACACTCAATTTTTGATTTGTCATACCTTTGTCCATTATTTTCTCGGTAGTAGACGCGTCCTCATCCTCCTTTTTGTCCACGTCCACGACCTCTGAATGTTTGGTGGATTTTAACTTCATTGTTGAAGTTGTTACCATTACTTCTTCCTCTTCCATGACCGCCACGGTCTCGTCCTCGTACGTTTTCTCAATAGCTCTTTTCACCTCCATAATCCTTAAAGGATACCTGAGTTTTAATAAGTTGCTCCAGTTGCACTTATTGTTTTCTTTTGATCTTTTCTTCATGGGCCTGTAAAGAACCCTCCAATTGTTCTACCAGCATAGAGTCTAAATCTTTAGACTCCTTAATATCACACACCACAAAATCAAATTTAGGTATTAAGGTACGAAGGATCTTTTCTACCACACGGACATCTTGTATGTCCTCCCCGTATCTTCTTAATTGATTTACAATAGCCTTCACTTTTGAACAATAATCCAAAATGCATTCGGATTCTTTCAATTTTAAAACTTCAAAGTCAGCCCTTAGAGTTTGAAGTTTTACCTTTCTCACCTTGTCAACTCCTTGAAGAGAATTTTGTAAAATCTCCCAAGCTTCCTTTGAGGTGGTAGCATCTGCCACCTTCTCAAACATGGCATCATCCAAATATTGGTGGATGAGCGTGAGGGCTTGTTGATCCTTCTTCCTTATCTTTGTCAAGACATCTTTTTTATTTTGAGGCAGAGCTTCCTCATTATCGGGTTTTGCATACCCTCTATCTACGATTCCCACACATCCTGGGAGCCAAGAATGGCTTTCATACATAGACACCATTTCTCATAATTATCTTTTGTGAGATAGGGATACTAAAAAGACAGTGTTCCATTATTTGCCATGGCTCTGATACCACGTTGTTGGGAAAAAAATAATAATCCCGCCCAGAAATAATATCCGCGGCAAATAATAATAACAGAAGAGAGTAACAACGATACCAACTCTTTTAACGAGGTAAAATACAATACCCGAGCGAAGCAATATTATCACTAATATTATAACTTAGTAGTGTCAAGAGACTACTACAATTTTGAAAGAAATAACACTCTTTATTTAAACACTTCACTACAATATTACTCACACTCACTATTTATCTCACAGACTACAATATGTGGATTACTCTTTCTAACTTATGTTGCTTCTCTCTTATTTTGGTGTGTCTTAAATGAAGAACGAAACCTACTATTTATAGCAAAACTTGCCAAACTTTCAGCCTAAATGCTTGCATATGCAATTTGCTTTGCAAGTTGTCAAACCTTTTTTCCAGCCACCCACTTCATTATTGCAACTTGTTGTCAGCATTTTCTTTCTTTCTTTTTATTTCTTTTTATTAGATGAGTCCCACAAAAACTGTATTAGACTCAATTGACTTACTCATGGCTCACTCAGCCCAGGTATGCCCAAGCCTAAGCATTGCGGTCCAAAAATTCCAAGAAAATATGTAAGTGAATCACTAAATTATTAGTGTTTGCCCTAAATCGCACACGTGTACGCGACCAATTAAATAATAAAGTGTGAGTAGAGTATTATTTTCATGATAACCTGTGATTAATTATAGACTAAATCAAGCAAATTCTCATTTATCGAGTCAAGATAATTTTAAGGTGATTTTTGTTTGATTAATTCTACCAGCTAGAGTTACGATTAAAAGAAGAACTAATTAACTAGCACACTAAGCACGAAAGGTTGAATTCAATGAGAAATAATATTCCACATGTTGAGAAATAAGAAGCATAAGCAATGTGCACGACGAGGTAACATCGGAATGATACCCAAGTCAAACTTTTCCAACCTATTTGAACCAAGAGAAGACAATCAATTGGCACAAATGGTAATACGGGCAGCAAGTATATCAACAACCACAAATATAGCAAGGTAAAATAATCAAACCATGAGACACCAAGATTTACGTAAAAACCTCTTTAATGTGAAGAGTAAAAACCACGGGACCAAAGGCCCTCAAAGCTCCACTAAATCAATCAATAATAGTTACAAAAGTTCTTTAAATTGGCCACAAAATAAGTTCCAAGACAAGAGCAACAATACATAAAATATAACATCAAAATAATTGAAGAAAGGAGAGAAATCACCCCAAAAAACGAGCTACATTTCACGCCTCCAAAATCAAAGTTACGGACCTCCAAACCCAATATAAACCGTTGACCTCCAAGAACCAGATGTTGAAAACTTTCAGTTCAACTTTGAGCACGGTCCAACGGTTAACAAGTCAGGAAATGCTAGTTGAAGCGGACTGGCTGAGCAAAAATTTTCTGGAGCAAAAGAACACACTTTTCTCTCTCAAAATGCTTCAAAAACGGTTGCCCTCTTATGTTTTCTCTTTTTTTATATTTCTAACCTAAAATATGTTATATTTATATGTCTTAATATTAGTAGGCTATAGAAAAAAAGTGGTCTAGGTCTAAAAGGTATTTTATTTATCCACATAGGAAGGGAAAAAGCCTAAAAACCCAATAATTCTCCCTCTCCCGACTATGTGGAGGAGACCACCATCCCGGTGATCATGCAACACTCTTAAAAACTTTTAGGTTCTCCCCCATCAGTCAAGAGTACATACTCTGTAGGAGGATAACGAGATGAATGTACTTTCTCTTTAGAAGATCTTCTGAGAGAACTCTTCAAAGCATCAATAGTAGTTGGTTGCTGGTCAACCACATTATCTTGCACTGGAGCATCAATAACATCTTGCTAGTCATTCTGAATATGATCACCATCTTCATTATTAGCTTGATTATCATCAGTTTGAAGATGTTCTTTAGGTGGAATAGTCACAGGAACTGGATCAACATCAACAAAGCTCTCACTGTTTTGAGAATCAGCCTTCTTAGCTTTGTCAAAATCTTCAATTGTCTGGTCTTCAAAGAACACAACACCACGACTTCTAACAAGTTTCTTCTCAACTGGATCGTAGAAACGATAGCCAAATTCATCTTGACCATAACCAATGAAGATACACTGTCTAGTTTTAATTTCCAGTTTTGACCTCTTATCCTTAGGAACATGCATGAAGGCCTTACACCTGAAGACTCTCAAGTGATTATAAGAAACATTCTTACCAAATCAAACTCTGTCAAGGACATCACCATCCAAAGCAACAGTAGGAGATAAATTGATAACATAAGTAGCAGTATTAAGTGTTTCTGCCCAAAAGGAGTCTGGCAGCTTAGCATCTGAAAGCAAATATCTAACCCTCACAACTAAAGTTCTATTCATCCTCTCTGCTAAATCATTCAACTGAGGAGTCTTTAGAGGAGTTTTCTAATATCGAATACCCTGAGATCTGATTTAATTATCAAAATGATCAATATACTCACCACCATTGTCTGAGCAAATACATTTTAATTTCTTCCTTGTCTGCCTCTCAACCAAGACCTGAAAATTCTGAACACATCAAGTACTTGGTCCTTGGACTTTATAGAAAATACCCAAAGTTTGCGAGAATGATCATCAATAAAGGTCACAAAGTAAAGTGCATCACCATGAGACCTTACTTTACAAGGACCACATAAATCAGAATGTACTAATTCTAGCAAATCAAGCTTTCTTGAAGGCGGATGACTCTGAAAATAAACTCTTTTCTATTTTCTGGCTAAGTAATGAACACATCTCTGTAATTTTTCTTGCTTTATTTTAGAAAGCTAATTCTTTTTAGTCAAACTATCAATCCCTTTCTCACTCGTATGACTCAATCCTCTATTCCATAACTCTGATGAATAATTCTCCACCAAGTTTACTGCGTCAATATGGAGCCATGCATTTTGTACAAATGAGATACCTTGATACCTCGAGCCACAACCATTGAGCCTCTTGTAAGCTTCCACGTCCCATCACCAAGGATGTTATAATAACCTTCATCATCAAGCTTTCCTGCAGAAATTAGATTCAGACGGACATCTGGAGCATGCTTGACATTGTTAAGAACTAACCTGGAGCCATTGTTAGTTTTCAAACAAACAGTACCAATGCCAAATACATCAATCTCACTATCATTGCCCATTTTTAACTTTCCAAAGTTACCTAGAGTATAGAAGAAAAGTATTCCTTTTTTGCCGTGACATGAAAAGTGGTACCTTAATCCACAAACCAGCTAGCCTCATCATGAGCAAAATTAATGGTATCTTCGTCGTGGGCAAAAAGAAAATCATCTTCAATAATAGTAGCAACACAATTTTCATTGTAACTGTCTTTCTTTTGTTGTATCATTTCTCTTTTAAGCTTGAAACAGAACTTCTTGATATGCCCCTTCTTGTTACGGTGATCATACGTAACATTCCTGTACCTGGACCTCGAATTGCTTCAACTTTTGCCTCTATCATTCTGACCTCTAAAGTTACTTCCCCTATTGTCTTTAGTAACCAAAATATCAGAGTGTGAAGCTGAAGAAGACGAAGCTTGAGATCTTCTCCTCATCTCTTCATTTAATACACCACTCTTAGCATATTCCATAGTTATAATACCATTGGGAGCGAAATTAGTCAAAGAAACCCGAAGAGTCTCCCAAGAGTTAGGCAAAGTATTCAACATCCAAAGTCCTTGTATTTCTTCATCAAATCTTACACCCATTCCAGACAGCTGGTCTAGGACACCCTGAAAATTATTTATATGATTATAAATAGGACTGCCCTCTTTGTATCGAATATTCATCAATTATTTAAGCAGGAATAACTTATCATTGCCAGTCTTTGAAGCATAAAGTGTCTCGAACTTTTTTCACAAAGTTCTAGTATGTGTCTAATTAACAATATGATTACAAATATTATCTTCAACCCATTGTCTGATATTACTGCAAACTTGTAAGTGGTCAAATTCTCAATCCTCATCAGATAAAGTTTCAAGTTTGTTGAAAGCAAACACAGGTAAATGTATTTTCTTGACAAATAGAAGATCTTTCATCTTGCCTTTCCAAATGTAATATTTGCTGCCATTCAAACAAATAATATTTCTCATATTTGCCTCTATCATTCAAACAGACAATCAACACAATCAAATATAACCACAAGCTCTGATACCACTTTGTTGGGAAATAATAAGCACAAGCAATGTGCACGACGAGGTAACAGCGGAATAATATCCAAGTCAAACCTTCATAATCTATTTGAACCAAGAGAAGATAATAAATTGGCAAAATTGGTAATACGGGCAGCAAGTATATCAACCACCACAAATATAGCAACGTAAAATAGTCAAACACACAAGACACCAAGATTTACGTGGAAAACCTCTTCAATGTGAAGAGTAAAAACCACAAGACCAAAGTCCCTCAAAGCTCTAGTAAATCAATCAATAAGAGTTACAAAAGTTCTCTAAATTGACCGTAAAGTAAGTGTCAAACCAAGAGCAACAATACATAAAAGATAGCACCAAAACAATTAAAGAAAGGAGAGAAATCACCCCAAAAATGAGCTACTGTTCACGCCTCCAAAATCAAAGTTACATGCCTCCTCCAAATCCAATATCCACTATAGAACTCCAAAAACCAGATGTTGAGAACTCCCATTTCAAATTTGAGCACGATCCAACGGCTAACGAGTTGGAAAATGCTAATTGAAGCACACTACCTGAGCAGAAATTTTCTGGAGCAAACGAACACACTTTTCTCTCTCACAGGGCTTCAAAAATGGCTGGTCCCTTATGTTTTCTCTCTTGTTATATTTCTAACCTAAAATAGGTCATATTTATATGTCTTGATATTAGTGGGCTATAAGGAAAAGTGGTCTAGGTCCAAAAGGTATTTTATTTATCCACATAGGAAGGGGAAAAGCCCAAAAATCCAACACCGGGGTCATGGTTGGATAACAATCGTATTAAATTTTTCAATTAACTCGACTTATTAATTTATCTGTGTTATTAACTTTTAAGGATAATAATACTCGTAGAAATTTGATAACTTCCACTCGCCTATTCAATTTATTCCGAACCCTATATTTCTATGAGATTAGAGATAAAAAGAACACATAAATAATTTACTGCACAATTGGCTAAACACGATAAATAGGTTTATTTCTATCTGTATTCATAAATCAATTCCCCAGTGACTAGGTTCAAGATCGCGCTCTATTCAACCCTATTGCAATCGAGAATTATCTCTTTCAAGTGCAACTCAAGATTCATATATAGTATTTCACTGTTAGCTAGGCAGTAAAATAATTAGGCTCGGGATATGAATAAACAACCCAATATGATAAATTAAATCGTCAAACCAATATTCGAATATCAAAATTCATGTAAAAACCATAACCCCTGATTAATAAACGAGTTTTTCCACACATAGTCATGGTAGTAATCACAAGCAATTCTCAAGAATACATAAAAATCAATAAAAGTACAAAAAAAAAGAACTCAAGATGAATTCCACGGTCTCTAAACTCTGTGATAGTTATTTTATGCTTCTAAGTGTGTTAGATGACCTAAAAGAGGCATTTTTCCTTGATATATTGCGTACAAAAATCGTGGGCTAAAATTTTCCTTTTTCTTTTTCCGAGTCAACTTCAGGGATTGATGCTAAGCTGGATGCTTCGCATCTGTTTCAGATTTAAATTTCCTGCAGCGGATGCTGGGTGGATGCTTCGTATCCAAGCTCTGTTCTTTTAACTCTGACATGTCCAGGTACGGATGTTAAGCTGTAGACTTTTTTGAGACTTCACTACTAAAGCTGCTTCAAATGGCATTGCAACTAGGTTGCATGCAACCTCTTCTCCTACGGTTGGAGCATCTTTTGTTCATATTTTTGTAATCCAAACGTCCCAAATCATCACACACAATTTAATTAGTCGAAAACATCAATAATTAGCATATGTTGGGCATTTTCAACATCAAATAGCACCAAAAAGTGATGAAAGCATAGGTAAAGTAACATTGAAATATATAAAAATATAGGTAACATGCACTAGAGAGTGTGATGAATGAATGACAAGAGTGGGTTGCTCTAGTGGTAAGCACCCTCCACTTCCAATCAAGAGGCTGTGAGTTCGAGTCACCCCAAGAGCAGGGTGGGAAATTTTTGGAGGGAGGGAGCCGAGGGTCTATCGGAAAAGCCTCTCTATTCCAGGGTAGGGGTAAGGTCTGCGTACACATACCCTCCCCAGACCCCACTAGTGAAATTATACTGGATTGTTGTTGTTGTTATTGTGTGATGAATGAATGAAATCCCTCCATGTTTGATTAGTGATTTTGATTTGGAGCTCGCGAAGAATAAAAATATTCTCCGAGCATTTTCCCTTAATGGGTCCCACACAATACAAGAATCGTCGTTGAGTTAACATAATGTTAAAAGGAAAAAAATGATAGCTTTACGCGCACATGTAACTCGTTGTAAAAACGACTCAACGTTATGACAAAGAAACCTTGTAATGGTAATAATAGACAAAGTTTCCAAATAAATTAAACAACACGTTGCAGTCAAAAACAATATAGAACTTTGTTTAAAATGTTTATTTTCAGAAGGTTTAGTGCAACTCCATTGAGAAGGTACGGTAGTTGCAGTTTTGATATATTTTGTTCATCTTATTTATTGACTTTTTGCAATGAAACTGTTTCCATGAATTCAATTATCAGATTATTAGATCGAGGATACACTTATCTAAAGGTACAACTAATTAGATGATTTAGTAAAATAATTCCTTGCAGAGGGTTCAAGCTTTGTAATTTTCCTAAATATTGTGTGCGTATTTTCATTTAATGCAAAACTCGTCCATTTTGATGGCAAACATATTATTAGCAGAGTTTACATAAATGAGATGAAATTAATTTTTTGCCTACCAAAATGAAATATTTTAAAAGAAGTAGGTAGGTTGATCTTGACATTTTCAAAGAAGTAAAATATTTTAGACAAATTTAAACAAGAAAAATGTGGATATTGTCACATCATTTTTAGTATTACGTGAACATAATCCATTTTTATTGTCATAAAAAATCTAAATGTATAAATGTTTTTCTGACCCAACAGTCATAGAAATGGATCCTACGAGAACTTAATATGGAACACTTTATATTTATAAGTTAAAAGTATATTCTTTAATTTTGTGGGTTAAGAAGAATTTACTGCGGGCTGCGGTCATTCCTTTGTTTTTTTCTCTCTTTTAATTTGTTTCTTAGTGATTATAGTGAAGCATAACTAACCATTTGCTTCTTCAGAAAACATAGATCCCTTCTTCCTTTATGAATGTCTTCTTTGGTCATTGATCCTGTAAAATCATTCGTATTGTCAAATACACAACTTGGCGTAGATTATATAGTATATTTTAGCTCACGAATTGTCTCTCTCTGTCCCATTTGGATTAACTTACAAACTATTTCCACGGTCAAAAATTATAAGATATGTAATTGACATATGATCTAAGTAGTTCTAGTATTTCTTTGATAGAAACTAGGGGTCCACCAAACAATATAGAGAATCAAGATCTCTATCAGTTCCCACAGTAAACAAGCAGTAAGTATAGAACACGCGATATTTACGTGAAAAACTCTCCGCTCAAGGTATTAAAAAATCATGATCTACACCAATAGGATTTCAACTCCACTATACTGAAACTTTAGATTACAACCTATTGCAATCTAGGAATTAAACTATCAATGCTTCACCCCATACAATAACTCTATTGTAAGCTCTTTGTAATAACTCTATTACAAAGCAACACTCTTAACTAATTCTAGTCAAATAACCAAAATAATAATGACTAAATAATATCCTACAGAATACTTCTAGAAATTCGTGTAGGTATACTAGTAAAGAACAAAAGCTAAAAATTCAACAAACTTAAGGACTCACGATATCTTCAGTGTTGGGATCTGGTCCTTGGACTGTAGCAGATGTGTTCTTGAGTGCACCTGGAGGAAACAGTGGCGGCTAGCACTTGAGATGATAGGTTTTTCAGATTGTCAAGTGTTAGATTAAACCTTGTATCATGTTCTATATATATGAGAGAGCATGTGGGAATAGATAGAGACAATACACCTTTTCATTTGACCTCTAGCAGCAGTGGTTGTGCCGTTACATTGCTGCCAATCGGTACATTAAGACAGTTTTTACAGCTAGAGAATTGATTGTACGACAGCTGGGGAACTGATCATATTTGTTTCCTTATTTGTTTCCCTATCTGATTTCTCGAGAATATTTGGCCAGACATCGAAGTATATCACAACAGGTGCAAAAGAACTCATTGCATCAGGTTCCTCTCTAGTTCCTCAATAATGTTTGACAAATCATCAAAAACATGATAGCATAACTTATTAATTTTCCCATTTTTAATGATGACAATGCTAGAATTAATATTCCCCCTGAGAATAAGATTCCCAGCATGTTTCCCTTACGAATCGGACGCCTTCCCCCTGAGAACTATATTCTAGAATTGATTGAACCTCACCCCCACCCCCACCCCCCTCCAATTATCTTTCCCCTTTTGGAATCATTGAAAAGAATGACAGAATTAGCACAAGCAAAAAGAAGTCCAGCAATATTAACTCATGCCACTTTTGTGCACACAACATGGTCAAAAACAGAACACAAGAGATTGATGTTGCACAAAATAGATAGTAATTGCTCATTAAAAATAGGGAGAAAAAATTGAGCAGCAGCAGTACCAATCAACACAAATATGACAAATTTAACCAGCTAACATCTCATAGTCATTAATTAACAATACCAAAAAGAGGACAAGATATGGATAGGACTGGAAAATGTGTTAAAATGGGAAGCACTCGGCAGGAGACACAAGAGATTAAGGAGCAAAAAAAGCCTTGAGAGGTTTGTCCACTCTTTCATTTGCAGTTCTTTGATCAGTGATTATCAGCTCTTTTAGGTCCTCGGCCTATTTTCTCAACTGTAAATTCTCAGCCATCAACCGAGAATTCTCTTCCCCAAGGGACCACTAGAACCAGGTTCCTCGCTGTTCTAAGTGATTTTGGATTGCAAGATAGCATTTTCAGCCTCAAGTCACTTGATCTATGTAGTGGATGACTCTTGAGCATCAATCAGGTGAGAGATGGTTGAGTTGCTGCTCACGCCTCCTTTCTTCACCACACACTCACATTCATCCAGTGTGCTCATGATGAACAGTTGCTTCCTGGTCCCCACAAAAGCTTTTCCCAATGGGACCTCAAAATGCTCAAAGACCTTTGTAAGGAGGAACCCATATGGAAAACTATGTTTTCTATCCTTAAAGCTTGCCACCTTCAGCATATGTTCAATCATGATCCCATGAAGAATAATAGAAGTGAAGGAAGTCAGTGCCTCGATGAGAACCAGGTCTGCAATGGAGGTGACAGATCTCCTCTCAGCCCGAGGCAACAATACTTTGTTCACCATCTCAAACAGTAGCTAATACTCTAGCTTGAGAGCTTTCTTATACATCCTTTTCCCTGATAGAGTGTCTTTCCTTTTTACAATTAGCTTTTTAAAGCAAAGGAAGCAGTTCCCTCCACAGTTCTCAACCCATTTATGGGAACTTCAATAATTTAATTTCACCAAGTGTGTCCTCATCCAGGACAAAATCCTTCCCATTGACAATCAAGCACAATGTCGTTGCATCCACAACAAACAACCCAACATAAAAATATATCATTTCATTTTCATACACCTTTGGACTTTGAGGTGCAAAAGGATGGCTCCATTTTTGGAACTCCACAATTTCCACTAGTTCTTTCATCCCTTCTTGTTCAATAATCTCATGGTCAAAAACTCGACCCCACAACACTTTTTGAGTTTTGAGATTGGCTTTTCTCTCCAACTCTGGCAGCTCTACTCTTGCCCTTTTGGAGGAACCAGGTTCCTCGCTTGTACTCTTCCTCTTTATAAGAGGTTTCTTCTCTTCTTTTTATTTCTCTATTTCTTTTTCCTTTTACACTTCATCATCATCTTCACTCAAAATTTCTTTCTCAGGCATTGGTCTATTTCCCTTACTAGCAACACTTTTCTTTGAATTCTTTCTAATAAGAGGAGGTGCTTCCTTCACAGCCTCCTCATCATCAACATCCACCATATTTGCCGGTGGCACCTCCTCCTCATCGAGTAACCTGCTTTTCACTAGTCTCTTTTTCTTCTTCTTTTTCTTACTTGCCTTCAGAGCATTATCAATCTCATCTTGGCTCTGCTGCCTTGTGGTGGGGTGTAAGCAACATTCTTCTTAGTCTTGGAAGCAAGAAAGCATATTATAGCTTGGTCATCAGAATCAACTTGCCATGAGAATGACAAACAGAATCAGGTCTCATATCAGGATACATAATCACTAAAGGTACAGTAATGGGGGAATCGAACATGGGTGTGTCAGTACTGTCTAGGTTAGGCCTTGTGGAACCTGGTGTCTCATCCCAAGTAGGAGCCATAGACTCCCCCTGGGTAGAGGAATAAGGTCCCTTAATTGGTTCCCATGTAGTACACACAGTAACTTGTTCCCTTTGGCTTATCAGTTCCCCATCACCCTGTATTTCCCCCTGAGTCCCTTCACCACTGCCACTCGCCTTTGAGTCCTCAACCAAACCTTCCACAGTATTAGATTCCCTTTCAATAATAGTAGATCCCTCCTTTTCATTTTCATCAGATTTCCCTCAAGCTCCATATACGCAATTCATTTATCAATAGGAAGAGATGGAAGGTTACCTGATACAGTAGGAGTACCTAGAACATCTCCCTCAATAGCATGTTTTTCATCCCTCTCAGATGCATGTAGTTCCACAGTAGCACCAGAACCCGTTTGTTCCTCCAACCTTACTTTCTCTAACACAGCAGTCTGACTGGCCACTTCTACACCTTCATCGTCTTCTACGATTTCCTCTATATTTTGAAGAAACTGATAAGCAGACACTGTTTGCACTGAGTCATCCTTTTTATAGGAACAGATGGAGAAGGAGAAGCTACAAACTTTTTGGGAGTTTGATTTTTTCAGCTTCGTTTGGGGACCAGGACCAGAAGGTTTGGGAGAAGTGATAGTGGGATTGGTTTCGATGGAAATTGGGGCTTTTGTGGGTGAAGTATTTGGCTTAGATCCATATGGGGGTATTACTTTAGAAGGAGACAAGGTTGTGTTATCTTCAAATAGTTTAGGAGAATCAGTTTCTTGTTGAGACATTGTTAGATTTTCTTAGGAAGAGACAAGAAGAAGAGGGCTCCACGAGAAAGAAAAAGGAGTGTTCTGAGTTTGAAGTGAAGAAAGAGACAAAAATAGGTTTATAAAATGGATAAGGGACTGTTACAAATGGGTGTGATAGAAAAATGGGTCAACAGGTCAGTTTAGAAAGGATGTAATATTTGGGCTTAAAAGAAATTGGAAGAGGCGGGAACAAAATAATGACATTGCACCTTAGCAGTTTAAAATGCATATAAGTGTTAAAGGAACTACTGACCTGAGTCATAGGAACCAGGCTCCTTGACATCCTTTTGAAAATATGAGCAAAAACTTCTAGATGTGCAATACCATTTGTCACTTGCTTTATCCTGAGTATGTCATGCGTGTCTACCTGTAACAGTATAGATTTGAATTGGATGTCACCAGAAAATACTTTTTAGCATTGTATCTTTCCATCTTTACATAGCCAATCATCGAGGGACCATGTCCTTAGTTGAGCTTTATCAACCCCAACTCCAAATGATTTCTCTCAAAGTGTTCTCTACTCAGTACTTTGGTGAAGATATCTGCTATCTGGTCCTTTGTCTTGTAGAACTTTATACAGATAAGAACCTTTTTCAAAATTGTCCCTCACGAAGTGATGTCTTATATCAATGTGCTTAGTCTTCTTGTGTTGCACTGGATTCCCTGCCATGTTGAGATCATGTGTGTTATCACACAATAAGGGCACACAATCTGTAAACACACCAAAGTTTTCAAGTTGTTACTTGATCCAAAGCAGTTATGCGCAACAAGAGGTAGCAGCTACATACTCAGCTTCAGCAGTAGAAAGAGCCACGAAGTTTTATTTTTTTGTAACCCATGAGATCAAGAATAACCCCAGAAAAGGTGTCATTCCATATGTAATCGTCATATCTATCAAATATCTAGCATAATCAGCATCAGCATATATAATCAAGTTAAAATTATCTCATGAGGGATAGAAGAGGACCGGGTCCTGTATTCCCTTGAGATACCTCAGAATTTGTTTGGCAGCCTTCAAATCAGATTCTCTTGGTCTCGATTGAAACCTAGAACACAATCCAACACTAAAGACAATATCAGTTCTGCTAGCAGTCAGGTACAAAAGATATCCAATGATATCCCTATACATAGTTTTATTAACAGGAAAACCAGGTTCATCCATATCTAATCGAGTAGTAGTGGCAATGGTATCAATGGTCTTAGAATTTTCCATCTCAAATATTTTCAGCAGCACTTTGATGTAATTTTGTTGACTGATCATGGTCCCTTTTGAGATTTGCTTCACTTGCAACCCAAGGAAGAAATTTAATTCACCCATCATACTCATCTCGAATTTGCTTCCAATGAGCTTTGCAAACTCCTCACAAAGGGATTCATTTGTTGCGCCAAAGATGATATCATCAACATGGACTTGCACTATCAATAAATTTCTCCTTCTTTTCTTCAGAAATAGAGTATTGTCAATTTTTCCTCTAGTGAAGCCATTCTCAAGAAGGAATTTGGACAATCTCTCATACCATACTCGAGGGGACTGCTTTAAATCATATATAGCCTTGTCAATCTTGAACACATGTTCAGGATGCTCATGACATTCAAAGCCAAGAACAATTTAACATCCATTTGGAACAATTCCATATGAGATTCAAAAGCTATAAGAATCCTGATGGCTTCCATCCGAGCAACAGGAGCAAATGTCTCATCATAGTCAATCTCTTCTTCTTAATTATATCCCTGCACCACCAATCTTGCTTTATTTCTTGTTGTATTACTAAATTCATCAAGCTTATTTCTGAACATCCACCTGGTTCCAACCATTGTTCTATCTGAAGGTCGAGGAACCAGGTGCCACACTTTATTTCTTTCAAACTGATGGAGTTCTTCTTGTATAGAAGTTATCCAGTCAACATATTTTAATACTTCCTTGATATTTTTATGTTTGATTTGAGACAGGAAGGCCGAGAAGACAAACATATTTCTTGCCTTAGATCTTGTTTGAATACCAGAATCTAAAGGTGTGATCACATTTTGAAGCGGATGTAAACTCATGTGCTTCCAATTGGATACTTGGACTTCAGAATTTAAAGGACCTGGTTCCTCCATATTTGAACCATAATTGACATAAATATAAATATGACTTCCACTCATTTGTCCTGCATCAAATTAGTATTTTCATTGGCAATAATTATGGCTTCTCCAAGAACTTTAGAGAAATCTCCATCTTCATCTTTGTTGTTATGCGACCCTTTCCCACTTGATTTGTGGGATTCATTAAAAATCGCATGCACAATTTCTTCTACACAATGGGTTCTTTTGTTGTAGACTTTGTATGCCTTACTTTGAGAGGAGTAACCAAGAAATATTCTCTCATCACTTTTTGCATCAAATTTTCCCAAAGCTTCCTTACCATTATTGAGAACAAAGCATTTGCATCCAAACACTCTTAGGTAAGTTAGCTTGGATTTTCTCCCATTGAACAGCTCATAGGGAGTCTTCTCAAGCAGGGATCTGATCATGCACCTGTTAAACAAGTAAGAGGTAGTATTGACTGCTTCATCCCAAAAACTCTTAGCACGCCATTGTCGATCAATATTGTTCTAGCCATATCTTCAAGAGTCCTGTTTTTCCTCTCCACAACACCATTTTGTTGAGGTGTTCTAGGAGTAGAAAAATTGTGACTTATACCATTTTCAGCACAAAATTCATCAAACTTGGCATTGTCAAATCCAGTTCCATGATCGAATCTGATACTCACAACATGATTTCCTAGCTTCATTTGAATCTGCTTCACAAATGAAACAGTTTTAAAAATGTTTCATCCTTGGTCCTTAGAAACAATGTCCACGTAAATCTTGAGTAGTCGGCCACAATCACAAAGATATACTTCTTTCCTCCTCTACTTTGAATCCTCATAGGTCCACAAAGATCCATGTGAAGAAGATCAAGTGGCCTTGAGGTGCTCACTTCCTTCTTTGGTTTAAAAGAGGACCTGACCTGCTTCCCTTTTGCACAAGTATCACATACCCCTTGTGATCCTTGAACTTTCACTTGGGCAGCCCACGAATCAGGTCCTTCTTGATCAACTTGTTTAGAAGGGTAAAGCTTGAATGCCCCAGTCGTCTGTGCCATAACTTAGCATCATCATGAATGGCACTAAGGCATGTTAAATCATCACCATTCAGTGAGTCAAAGTCTGCAACATAGATGTTCTTGAACCTTTTGGCTATGAACACCACTTCACCAGTTTTGAGATTGGTGACAGTGCCATATTTGGACAAGAACTTCACTTCATTTCCTTTGTCATAGATTTAGGACACACTCAACAGGCTATATTTCAAGTCATTCACATAGTACACATTTTCAATTGCATGGGAGAATGTTTTGTCAATTTTGCCAACACCAAGAATATATCCCTTTTTGCCATTTTCAAAGGACATACTCCCACCTTAGAAGGCCTTGAGTGAGAGGAACTCATCCATTCTTCTAGTCATATGCTTCGAGCAGGCAATATTCATGTACCATTTGTGACTGCTTTCTCTTATTTCAGCCTGCATACAAGATTACTGATTAGACATAGGAACCCAAGTCAGCTTGGGTCCCTAGTAATGATAGAACGGGTGAATCAAACTTCTTTTTTCCCATGCAGGCAACACATATTTTCTTCTTAGAGAACCAGGTTCCTCAACAGTAGGCTTATTGTCAATAAAAACTTTATTTTCTATTGAGACTGAATTTTAGCTTTATAAGAATCCTTGTAATGTCCAATTTGACCACAATGAGTACAAAGCCAATAATCAGCCACAGTTACATAATTGCTATAAGGGTTATAGGTCTTTTAGCCTTTTGAAAATCGATTCCTTGCATGTTTCTACCATTACTCTTGTACGTAGACGTTATTACATCAGAGGACCAGGTCCATTTAAGTAACTTATCAAGATCATTTTTAACCCTTTTTAGATTCTCCTGAATTTGTCTATTCTTTCCAAGCTCATCAACAAGACTTGTTTTAACTTTCTTAAGCTCGCTCCTCACTAGCCACTTCTTTTTCCTTAGGTGTGCTCATCCATTTTTCCATTTGATTTTCCAACAAGGTATTTTCTATAGTTACTTCTTCTACTTGTTCCTTCAAATCTATAATTGTGACCACCATATCATCCCTCTCTTGTTTTACATCACCAATTTCTTCTGTTAAGACAGTTTTCTCACTAATAAGGCTATGAAAGGCATCAATCAACTCATTTTCTAATGACATCAATTTCTTTTGAGAGTAAGTTTTCAAGTTTCTTTGAACATCAAGAATATTTACCTCATCTTCCTCCTTGTCCTCATGATCATCATATTTAGCCATGAGTGCAAAGATAGAATCATATTCTGAGGATTTATTTTCAACAGCCATCATAGATGTATCTCCATGGTCATCCTCACCTTCAGATTTAATGGAGGAATCTCCCCAGGCAGCTAGTGCTTGCTTCACCACGTTGTCAGCAACATCTCTTCTTTTAAACCTCCTATCAGGGATTGGGTTCCTCTTGAACGCTTTGTCAGTGTTATTTTTGTAGTGATCCTGCTTATGGAGTGGATAGTCTTTAATGAAGTGTCTAGACTTTTCACAATTATGACAACAATCATTTCCTCTCTTGGCAATTCCATTATTTCTTCGAACCATCTTTTAGAATCTTCTAGTGAGATAAGCCATGTTAGACTCATCACTGCCTAGGTCATTGTTGGCAGCCTTGAGGACCGGGTTCTTCTCCTTCTTGGGCTCTTTTCTTTCAAGATCCTTTTTTTTCTCTTCATCTCATAGGTTTTAAGATTTCCAATTAGCTCATCAATGGTCAGCTTCTGTAGATCCTTGGCTTCAGTGATGGCATTCACTTTACTTTCCTAGGAACCTTGTAGAACGTTGAGTATCTTCCAAACTAGCTTGTTTGTTGGGATGATTTCTCCAAGAGAATGAAGCTCATTGATAATGAAGGTGAAACGTGTGTGCATATCTTTAATGGACTCATTCTCCTTCATTTTGAAAAGCTAATACTCAGTGGTAAGCATATCTATTTTAGACTGCTTAACTTGAGTAGTTCCCTTATGGGAAGCTTTGAGAGCTTTCCAGATCTCCTTAGAAGACTCACATGCTAAGACGTGATCTTAAATTTCTGGTCCAATACTACAAACAAGAATCTTCTTTGCCTTGAAATTCTTTTCAACGGTTTTTCTGCCAACATCGTTGTATTTTTTTCTCTTCTTTGGTACAGTCCTTGTTCCCTCTCCAACAGCTTTCATGGAAATAAAATGACCATCATAAATCACGTCCTACAGCACTGAGTTCTCAGCCATGATGAAGTCATGCATTCTCTTTTTCCACCATCCATAGTACTTGTCATTGAATCTTGGGGGTCTTGTGGTTGATTGTCCTTCATCGAGGTTTAATGGAGTAGCCATGAAGAAGATCCTTTCTAGGTGTTAACCTTTTAGAAAGAACCTTCTCCGATACCAATTGATAGAAACTAGGGGTCCACCAAGCAATATAGAGAACTAGGTTCTCTATCAGTTCTCAAAGTAAATAAGTAGTAAGTAAAGAACATGCGATATTTACGTGAAAGAGTCCCTGCTCAAGGGATTAAAAAATCACGACCTACCCCAGTAGGATTTCAACTCCACTAAATTAATCAAACTTCATATTACAACCTATTGCAATCTAGGAATTAAACTATTAATCCCTCACCCCTTACAATAACTCTATTATAAGCCCTTTGCAATAATTCTATTACAAATCAACACTCTTGACTAACTCTAGTCAAACAACCAAAACAATAATGGTTGAATAATATTATACAAAATACTTCTAGAAAGTTGTGTAGGTATACAAGTAAAGAACAAAAGACAAATATTCAACAAACTTAAGGACTCAAGACATCTTCAGTGTTGGGATTTGGTCCTTGGCTTGTAGCAGTTTTGTTCTTGAGTGAACCTGGAGGAAACAGTGGTTGTTGGCACTTGAGATGATAGGTTTTTCAGATTGTCAAGTATTAAGTCAAACCTTGTATCATGTTCTATATATATGAGAGAACAAGTGGGAATAGATAGAGACAATAAACCTTTTGATTTGGCCTCTACACGTAGCGGTTATGCCGTTGCACTACTACCAGTCAGTACAGTAAGACAACTTTTATAATTGTAGAGTTGACTGTACGACAGCTGAGGAACTGATCCTATATATTCCCTTATTTGTTTCCCTATCTGGTTTCTCGAGAATGTTTGTCTAGACAACGAAGCAAATCACAAAAGGCGCAAAGGAACTGATTGTATCAGGTTACTATCTGGTTCCTCAATAATGTTTGACAAATCATCAAAACAATAAGCATAACTTATAATTCTTTTTACCACTTTTTTCATTTTATATGCTTCTAACTCTACAAGTAACTTGAAAATGGCAAAATGGCCTAATGACTACCTAAATTTGCACATGTTTGTCGTATGAACTTAGATTTGTCCTATTTAAACACTTATATTTGAGAGAATGAGTATTAATAAATACCTTCATCAAAGCGTATTCCTTACTTGTACTAACAAAGATAGCACGTCACATGCCTAAATTCTAATTATTCGACATATGTAAATTATGGATCCCATAATTTATTTTACCAATCAAACAATTCCTAATTTCTTTCTCTTTTTCTATTTTCTGAATCTTTCTTTGGAAAAATCCACATATGTTAAAAAATATATATGATATTTCTGCTGGTGCCAAGGCTGGTGTCGGCGCCGACGCCAGAGTTGCAAAACTTCTACCTAATCATCCATCGCAACACATGGAGGAGGGGTGTGTAGAGAAAGAACAACCAGCTACTTTGCGGACTGCTCTTGCTCTTACTACTCTTTCCTATGCTTCTTGCTTCTTTATTTGATTTGCGTTTTCATTGGGGATTTAGATTCTAATTTAATGTGTCTCACAATCGTAAAAAATTAGGGGAGTCATTTTGGTTTTGGGTCTGCGATGAATAGGTTCAAGAGATAAGAGAATTAAGGATACCCACCAGAAAGACTAATCCAATCCATAAGGATGTACCAGAAAATACAATACTTTTGTTACTTGACCAGCCATCTGGAGAAGTAAATACAATGGGTACGCTAATCAATAAGATTAATTAAATAGCAATTAATGCAAAAAAAACAATTGGAAAGCAAGAGGCATGCTTTTAATCCTCCAAGCTACCAACAAATAAACTATATACCATTTGATCCCTCTATCTATAACGATCCGATCGGTCGTTTTGAGCTTTAGCACGTCGTTCAGCAGTTTTAGGCCCTGAGTAACTTCACTTCAGGTATTATGACTTGTGCGTGTGGTTGAAATTGAATTTCGGGAAGTTTGGAGTTGACTTGGAAAGGAAATTCTCATATTAGAAGCTTTAAGTTGGAAAACAAATGACTGAAGTGTGATTTTTGAGTAAACAACCTCGGAATCGGGATTTGAAGGTTCCAACAGGTTCGTATGATGATTTTGGACTTGGGCGTATGTTCGAATCGGGTTTTGGATGGCCCGGGAACATTTCGGCGCCTATTGTGGAAAGTTGGCATTTAGAAGGATTTTATAAATTTGGGGTGAAAGTGTATTTTAATGTTATCGATGCCTGTTTGGGATTCTGAGTCTTGGAATAACTCTGTATGGTGATTCTGGTGTTGGGAACGCGTCCGGATGTGGATTTGGAGGTCCGTAGGTCATTTGGCAAAAATTAGAAATTTGAAAGTTTTTGAGCAGTTTGATCGGGAGTGGACTTTTTGATATCGGGGTCGAATTCCGATTCCGGAAGTTGGAGTAGGTCTGTAATGTCAAATGTGACTTGTGTGCAAGATTTGAGGTCAATCGGATGTGATTTGATAGGTTTCGTCATCGAATGTAGAAGTTGGAAGTTCAAAAGATCATGAGGCCTGAATTGGGGTGTGATTCATGGTTTTAGCGTTGTTTGATGCAATTTGAAGACTCAATTAAGTTCGTAATGTGTTTTGGGATGCGTTGGTATAATTGGTTGAGGTCCCGAGTGCCTCAGGTGGATTCTGGATGGCCAACGGATCGAATTTGGGCATGGAAGAAGTGCTAGAGTAGCTGCCTTCTAGTGTAACCGCACCTGCAAGGTTTTGGCCGCAGATGCAATTTTTGTTGGCCAGTTCTAAGACCGCAGATGCGTTCATCTCGTTGCAGAAGCGAGACCGCACTTGCGAAAGTGAAGGCGCAGAAGCGGAAGCGGGCAATTGAGGGCATCTCCGCAGAAGCGGAATATTTGTCGCACCTGCGGAAGCGCAGAAGCGGTCAAGTGACCGTAGGTGCGAGAAGTCGCTAGGCAGAAGGGTTCTTTAAGAACGGGGATTTGGCCTATTTTATTCCATTCTCTCTTGGTTGGGCGATTTTTGGAGAGCTTCAAGTGGGGTTTTTATCATCTATGCCAAGGTAAGTTATTCTCATCCATTGCAAGATAAATACATGGTTTTTATATAGATTCAAGCATGAAAATTTGTAGAAATTTGGGATTTTGAAGGAAAACCTAAATTTATATTTTTGGATTTTGACCACGAAATTGGGCATGGAATGGAGAATAAATTATATATTCGAGTTCATGCTGTTATGGGTAATGTTTATCTTCGAAAAATTTTAGAATCCGGGCACGAGGGCCCGGGGGTGAATTTTAGGAATTCTTCAATTTGGGTTGGAAAATCACTTTAATAGTTAGAATGTGAACTCTTGAGCATGTATTGACTATTTTATATAACATTTGGCTAGCTTTGGGTCGTTTAGCACCGAGTTGAGGATTTAAAGTACAATTTAGACAGGAAAGTAAGCTTTGAGACGCGGGAAGTCTCCTGTCTAACTCTGTGAGGGGGAACTACCCCTAGGTGATATATTTGATGTTTCTAACTTGTTGCAGGGAATACATATGCACGAGGTGACGAGAGTCCGTATGTAGTTAGATTCATGTTATTATCCGGGTAGACTTAGGTTTACACCATGTTGTACTTGTACTATAAGGATTATCCTTACTCGTTTAATTCTTTTATTTCGCATTATGACTTGAGACTAGACATGCGGAGAGTGATGGACTTGCTATTGTAGAGTTTTTGCGAGTTTTATGATTTGCCATGGAATAATGATGTTCCTCTTACGGATTTCTCTCGCGTTATCCATTGTCATCGAATAATGTTCCTTAAAAATATTATAACTCACTTGTTCATTCGTGAGTGGGGGTCAAGGACCCGTGTAAGCTTCTTATTCTAATGTGATCGGGTTGTTCCCCTCGGCAGGATTTATTTACCATACTCTCATGGGAGCGGGTCATTCGCCTCGGTAGTTTAATAGATGCTTCTATGGTTCGTGTCGTTCGACCCTCGGCAGTGCACAGTTTAATATTTATGTTGGATCGGGTCGTACGCCTCCGCATTTCTATAAAATATCTTCAAAGAATCGTGCGTAATATTTGGCAAGAAGCCAGGGTATCCGTAAAAAATCTCCCTGATTTGAATTATAACAACTTATTTGGTGAGGTCAATTATTCATATTTATATGTGCTTCGGTTGAGGAGGAATTTGCTAGTTGAGAGCTTGAGTTTATTGTAGCGACGGGAATTGTACCACATATTTACACTGGTTTGTTTCATTTATTTACTCTGCCTTATATTAGTTCGCCACCTTACTGTACCTGATATTATTGGACCACTAGTGAGTGTTGATGTCGACCCTGCGTCACTACTCCTCCGGGGTTAGGCTAGATAATTAGTGGGTACACGTGGTTTTAGTACTCATACTACACTTGCTGCACCTCTTTGTGCAGGTACCTTTATGTTCGGTGGTCCTTTGGGCACGGAGGCATGGATGATGCGGGGACTTGCTGCGAGCTGCATTTTATGTTACAATCCGTAGCCAACAGAGTCTCCTCCAGAGTTATTTGTATTTTTCTTATCTAATTTATATTCCAGACAGATGCTGCATTTTATTTACTTTGTAGTTGATGCTTATGCACTCGTGACACTGGGTTTTGGGGTGCTTATGAGTTGTTCAGTTTTATAGTTGGGAAAGATATTATCAATTACTCTGTAAATTTTATTTCTGATTATTTAATTGAAGGAAAGTTATGATTTCAAATAATAAAATAAATAATCGAGTTAATTAATTATTGTTGGCTTGCCTGACAATGGTGTTAGGCACCATCATGGCCATTAATGGATTTTGGGTCATGACAACATGGTATCAGAGCACTAGGTTCACTTAGATCTCACTAGTCATGAGCGAATCTAGTATAGTCTTGCGGATCGGTACGGATACGCCTGTACTTATTATCGAGAGGCTACAGGACTGTTAGGAGAACTTCCCTTTCTTGATTCCTCATTATGTGATTTGATTCCTTTGAGGCTTATGCCTTTATATCCTTCCTACTCATTCTTATATGATGTTCAGCGCTCGTGTCAATTGGGCATTGAGAAGTTGTAGTGGTACTAAAGACGTGGGCAGGATGTTTCTCCATGCGCATTCAAGCAAGTTATTATCGTCTTATTGCGGAAGGATGTTCTGTCATTTCGGCTCAGTAGCTGTGTTTTCAATGGTTTTAAGGATGCGCACAGATTGCTATGATGTTCAAATATTATTATCGCACCGTGTTGGTGTAATGGTAGGTTGTTTATGTGTTGAGGTAGTGAATGACTTGAAAGGAGATTTTTCTCAGTGCATGATTCAGAGGTTCAACATTCTATTTCCAGCGGAAGAAAGGCAATTAGACTATGAATGTTTAGGTTTGGGATAATGGAGTAACATGACTTGGTATTTTTTAGCGTGGTGGAATTATTAATTGTGATGTGGTATCATTGTCCTTGTTGAACACGTTAAGGTTCATCGGTGTTATAGGCTTCATCAATTTGCCTTCAGGGCATGGTAGTGTGAAATGGTGCCGGAGAAGCTATTGTCAGAGATAGCAGAGTGTAGAGATTTCGGAATCAAATGGGTATTTATAATGTTGATGGCTCGAGAAGGATGATCTTTTATGAGGCTTGGAGTTGGTGGCAATTTATTAGCTCAAGCATTACAGAGATGGATTCGGATTTGAGTCAACAATTGGGCATCGAAGGACGAGGAAAGTCATGTGGGAGGTGTTTTGCGGTGGTTGAATTGCAAGAAGGTCAAGTATGAAAAGCAGAAGTCGAGGGGTTGCTTAAAGGAGAGGGTTTAACCAAAGTGGGAGATTGGCAGAGTAACATATAGGTTCTGTGGTAGGATGGCCATATGCCTTGAGGAAAGTTTGGAGCCATTTGGGAATTCATGGTGGGCAGAGACTAGGTCCACGGATTTTATTTGGATGCAACATGACTTCGAGTTTGGAATGCATTGTTGTAATTTTAGCTTATGTCAATGGGGAAGAAGGAATCTCGGTGGGTCTCAGGGTTATGTAATTGTAGATTCAAGCTAAGTGGGAGAGCCCCACCGTCTATGACTGGATTGTGTGGTTGTCTACTTGTGCGGTTTCTGGTTATCAGTGTATAGGTGGGTTATACGACTAAGGAAAAAAAATATCAGTGGTAATTCAAGCAAAGAATTTGAGGAATGTGTGTTATATTTGGCCTTATCGGTTCATGTTTAGGTTTTGGGAATACTTAGTCTATACTTCGTGTGGATGTGATGTACAAGGAAAGGAATTCAACCGGTTGTTTTTTATAGAGTTGTTCATGTGCCAGCAGGTCCTTGGAGATTGATTATATTCAAGAACAAGTCAGAGTGGGTGATTCTCAACAATGGTCCTAGTAGGTTCAAAAATTAAAGTGTGGTGCCTAAGGATTTCGAGTCCGTGGTATGGTTAAGTATCGAGCTTTTGTAGTGGATTATGAAAGAGGCTTAGAGTGTTGTATGTTATCATCAGTCTACGGTGTAGCATTGGAGGAATGGGAGAAAATAACTTCAGATTCGTAGAGGAATTATCAGAACGGGTGTACCAGTTGAAGATGCGAATGTGAGCACAAGGAGGGTATGAGTTAGTTCATGGGTTTGGGGACAGCATGGTCTCGTAAAATAAGGTCACTCAGGATGAGTGTGGATTTGGGTTCGTTATGTTTAAAATGGAGCTATTATTATTCCTAAGAAAAGTTCGGAGTAAATTAGAAGAAGTCAGATCGGTTAGCAATGGTTGAATTGGCATGATGGTGGCAATGATCAGTTCCTTCAGCGTGTTGAGTTATACATGTGATTTGTGGCAGTACGTGCGAGGCTTGACAGCCGGCGTAATTGATTTAATTTGGAGGCATCTGAGTATTATGGCATGTTATGTGTAGATGGATCCCAGAAGAATTATGGTGGTTTAGACCACTACTTGAGGATTGTATTTTCTGCGGTTATGGGAATTCAGTCGCGTGTTGCAATGGTTCTCCTGAAATGAGTTAAGTGAAAGGTTTCTATATGATGGAGTGTTTATTCTATTAGTGGTTCAAAAGTTATGATGGAATTATTGTATTCTCACGTATTGGCATGTTAGGTGCAGTGAGCGGCATGGGAATTGGAAGTTTAGGATCAAGGTTGCAGTTCGGTGTAGACAAGAATGTTACGAGCTTGGATGAGCAGGAAAGGATTCAAATGTTTAGAGTAAACTGGTATTGTCTTTAGCGTCACCTGAGATCGGTGTCCTGTGTAAGAGCCTTTGTGTACTGATTTGCGGATTCTGGATTCGCTTTACAGCATTATATGGCCGGTGGTATGGATGTGCAGACTTTGTTACCTGGTGCGGAAGGTCGTGGGAGCGTATTCCACGGGAAGACTGTATAAATGTGAAATGTAGTCACTTTATTGATTGAAGATTGAAACCAAGTATGGAGATTATGGTACTATCGCTAATGTGAGAGTTTAGGCCTGGAAGGCGCTATGTTCATTTGGTTGCGAACTGTGGATGTCTGATCTGGATTGGACGGTTGTTCTTATGTGCCATGAATAGGGTTATTGTGGATCCTTAGAAGGTTATTAGCCTAGTGCGGTACGATCAGAATTGGCTTGAGGTCCGTGGATGGATCTAGATGTGAAAGTATGCTCTATATCAAGCTGGATGTGTTCATTTCGGCATATCGTTGCTTACAGAGGGGTCTTTAGGACTTGGATGTTATTTCTGTCGTCAGCTATTCCGTGTAGTTTATATTATGCCATGTGGGTAGTGAGGTGGCTAGATTATTCACACATGTGTTGTGAGCCCGTGTAGCTTGTGGTGTTATATGAGCAGGGTGGCTCTCGAGATGCAGGTCATTTATTGCACCCTAGTTGTGCTTGAGTATTGTAGAGTATGGCGCTATCTGTCCCCCTAGGGATGGTATTGTGCACTTGGCATGCTTGTGGTCGACATTCGGGTATTTCGTAGTTATGAGCATTCTGGCTCGGTAAGTATTTCATTATAGATTACAATATGTGGATCGAGTGGCACGCCGCCACGAGTATGATCTTTGGATCGGGTGGCACGCCGCCACGGGTATGATATTTGGATCGGGTGGCATGCCGCCACGAGTAACATGGTTGGATCGGGTTGCACGCCGCAATAGTGTGATGTTGAGTACAGTTCCCTATACCTATTCTTGTGTGTTTTGTTTCTAATTTTCTAAGGAGGTTTCATAACATCTTTTTGATTATTTAATTAGTCATGTGTGTTGAGCAGTTCTTTCCATAGTTCATTTTTCCTTATGTATCATATGTGAGTTTGTAACTTGTTGGCATATTGTGGCATCATATGAGACTTTTGGCAATGTCTAAGATGGTTTATTGCCTGAACAGCTTATACTGGGTGAGAAAAGATTATTGGATCTGGGATTAGTGCGATTGAATTATATGAGGCATATTAAAAAGCAAATATCATTATTTGGTTCGTAATTGGGTAATAGTCCTTGTCATGAGGAGGGACTCAATGATTTGTCGACTCGATAGTTGGTTAAGAATTTCTACGCATCTCTTTCGTTGTGGCAACATTGCAAGGGTTGGAACAGGACTTATATGCGTCATGAGGTGTGTCGTGGGCGTCGGATTCGTGGAATTTTGGCTATTGTTGCCAGAAGATGCTATTATGGTCATGCGAATTATGTGGTGCATGGTGTGAATTCAGTAAGGGTATACAATCATGTTTGGTGCAGTGTGTAACGATTGATACGGTGTTCGTATGTTGGGAACGGACCTGATAGAGAATTTCAGATGTTGGAATTTGGCTCTAAGGCTAACTTGACTAAATAAAAGGGAGAATCCTCAGATTTGCTCGATCTAATGTGCTCAACTGGATTGTGGTAGCACGGGTAGGTGCACGAGGTGTTAAACAGTGATTTCGGACAACTCTAGAGTAGCTCTTAGTACGTTCGAGGACGAACGTATGTTTATGTGAGAGAGAATGTAACGACCCGACCGGTCATTTTGAGCTATAACACGTCAATTCAGCGGTGGTTTGAGGCCCTGAGTAGCTTCTCTTCAGGTATTATGACTTGTGCGCATGGTCAGAATTAAATTTTGGGAAGTTCGGAGTTGACTTGGAAAGAAAATTCTCTTATTGGAAGCTTTAAGTTGGAAAACAAATGACTGAAGTGTGATTTTTAAGTAAACGACCTCGGAATCGGGATTTGAAGGTTCCAACAGGTTCGTATGATGATTTTGGACTTAGGCGTATGTTCGGATCGAGTTTTGGATGGCCCGAGAACATTTCGGCGCCTATTGTGGAAAGTTGGCATTTGGAAGGATTTCATAAATTTGGGGTGAAAGTGTATTTTAATGTTATCGATGTCCGTTTGGGATTCCGAGTCTGAGAATAATTCCGTATGGTGATTCTAGTGTTGGGAGCGCGTCCGGATGTGGATTTGGAGGTATGTAGGTCATTTCGGGGTCATTTGGCGAAAATTAGAAATTTGAAGGTTTTTGAGAAGTTTGACCAGGAGTGGATTTTTTGATATCAGGGTCGGATTCCGATTCCGAAAGTTGGAGTAAGTCTATAATATCAAATGTGACTTGTGTGCAAAATTTGAGGTCAATCGGACGTGATTTGATAGGTTTCGGCATCGAATGTAGAAGTTGGAAGTTCAAAAGATCATGAGGCCTGAATTGGGGTGTGATTCATGGTTTTAGCGTTGTTATATGCGATTTGAAGACTCGACTAAGTTTGTAATGTGTTTTGGAACGCGTTGGTATAATTGGTTGAGGTCCCAAGGGCCTCGGGTGAATTCCGGATGGCCAACGGATCGAGTTTGGGCATGGAAGAAGTGTTGGAGTAGTTGCCTTCTAGTGTAACCGCACCTGCGAGGTTTTGGCCGCAGGTGCGAAGACGCAGAAGAGGCCAAAAAGGGACGCAGATGCGATTTTTGTTGGCCAGTGCTGAGACCACAGATGCGGTCATCTCGTCGCAGTAGCGAGACTGCACCTGCGAAAGTGAAGGCGCAGAAGCGGAAGCGGTCAACTGGGAGCATCTCCGCAGAAGAGGAATATTTGTCGCACCTACGAAATTGCAGGTGCGAGAAGTCGCTGGGCAGAAGGGTTCTTTAAGAACGAGGATTTGGCCCATTTTATTCCATTCTCTCTTGGTTGGGTGATTTTTGGAGAGCTTCAAGTGGGGATTTTCATCATCTATGCCAAGGTAAGTTATTCCCATCCATTGCAAGATAAATACATAGTTTTTATATAGATTCAAGCATGAAAATTTGTAGAAAATTAGGATTTTGAAGGAAAACCTAAAAATTTATATTTTTGGATTTTGACCACGAAATTGGGCATGGAATGGAGAATAAATCATATATTCGAGTTCATGATGTTATAGGTAATGTTTATCTTCGAAATTTTCCAGAATCCGGGCACGAGGACCCGGGGTGAATTTTAGGAATTCTTCAATTTGGGTTGGAAAATCACTTTAATAGTTAGAATGTGAACTCTTGAGCATGTATTGACTATTTTATATAACATTTTGCTAGCTTCGGGTCGTTTGGCACCGAGTTGAGGATTTAAAGTCTGTTGTCTAACTCTGTGAGGGGAGAACTACCCCTAGGTGATATATTTGATGTGTCTAACTTGTTGTGGGGACTACGTACGCACGAGGTGACGAGAGTCCATACGTAGTTAGATTCATGTTATTGTCCCGGTAGACTTAGGTTTACATCATGTTGTACTTGTACTATAGGGATTATCCTTGCTCGTTTAATTCTTTTATTTCGCATTATGACTTGAGACTAGACATGCGTAGAGTGATGGACTTGCTATTGTAGAGCTTTCGCGAGTTTTATGATTTTCCATGGAATAATGGTGTTCCTCTTACGGATTTCTCGCGCGTTATGCGTTGTCATCGAATAATTTTCCTTAAAAAATTATAACTCACTTGTTCATTCGTGAGTGGGGGTCAAGGACCCGTGTAAGCTTCTTATTCTAATGAGATCGGGTCGTTCGCCTCGGTAGAATTTATGTACCACACTCTCATGGGAGCGGGTTGTTCGCCTCGGCAGTTTAATAGATGCTTCTATGGTTCGTGACGTTCGACCCTCGGCAGTGCACAGTTTAATATTTATGTTGGATCGGGTCGTACGTCTCGGCATTTCTATAAAATATCTTCATGGAATCGTGTGTAATATTTGGCAAGAAGCCAGGGTATCTGTAAAAATATCTCCCTGATTCGAATTATAACAACCTATTTGGTGAGGTCCATTATTCATATTTATATGTGCTCCGGTTGAGGAGGAATTTGCTAATTGAGAGCTTGAGTTTATTGTAGCGAGGGGAATTGTACCACATATTTACACTAGTTTATTTTATTTATTTACTATGCCTTACATTTGTTCGCCTCCCTACTGTACCTGATATTATTGGACTACTAGTGAGTGTCGATGTCGACTCCTCGTCACTGCTCCTCCGGGGTTAGGCTAGATACTTACTGGGTACACGTGGATTTACGTACTCATACTACACTTGCTGCACATTTTTGTGCAAGTACTTTTATGTTTGGTGGTCCTTTGGGCACGAAGGCACGGATGATGCGGGGACTTGCCGCGAGTTGCATTTCAGGTTACGATCCGTAACCAGCAGAATCTCCTCCAGAGTTATTTATATTTTTTCTGTCTAATCTGTATTTCGGACAGATGTTGTATTTTATTTACTTCCTAGTTGATACTCATGCACTCATGACACCTGATTTTGGGGTACTTATGAGTTGTTCATTATTGTAGTTGGGAAAGATATTATCAATTACTCTGTAAATTTTATTTAATTGAAGGAAAATTATGATTTCAAATACTAAAATAAATAATCGAGTTAATCAATTATTATTGGTTTGCTTGACAGCGGTGTTAGGCATCATCACGACCATTAATGGATTTTGGGTCGTGACACTATCAACCAAAAAATATTAATTGTGATCAAATATGTCATCGAGGGATTTTACTTTATCATGAATCCATTGATTCTATATGACTTATTACTACTCCTCCTTTCGCACTTTATTCGTACATGGAGTGGGGTGGGGGAAATGAAATTTTATTTTTTATTTCACAAATGGGCATGCTAGAGCATATATCTATATACGGATAGATAGATCGACCGGTGGATTCGTACTTGAGATCTTTCTACAGATAGTGGGGGTATCCACCCTTATGTCCATGTTCTATTCGGAGGAAGAGGGAGTTGGGAAGGAGGGGAATGTGAACATTAATTGGGTTATTCTTTTCCTTTTTTATTTTTCCATTTTAGTATTTTTTTTAAAAAAAAAAAAATTGAAATATTCGTAATCACGCTCCTTATCACCATTATTAGCACTCATTAACGGTCAGAGTAAAGGGTATCCCGGTACACTAAGCTCCCGCTATGCACAGGGTCATTAACCGTGAGAGTGATTTATTAATATACAAATATATGAGTTGGGGTATCTAAATGAGAAAGTTCTAAGTTCATATTACTACTAGAAATTCGCTAAAAACCGACCAAAAATACCGACCAACGTTGGTCGGTTATGGCAAATTACCGACCAAAACGCGATCATTATGGTGTGGACGGTGTTTTGATGGTCGGAATGGCTTACCGACCAAAGTTGGTCGGAAATTACCGACCAACTTTGGTTGGTATATTAAAACGACCATCTGACAAGTTTAATTACTTACCGACCAACTTTGGTCGGAAACATATTTTATTAATTTAATTTTACAGATCAAAGTTGGTCGGTTTAACTAAATTATATTTTTTTATTAATTATTAAAATTAAAAAAAACCGACCAACTTTGGTCGGTAATTGAAAATATATATTTTTTAAAACTAATTAAAATTAAACATTACCGACCAACTATGGTCGGTAATCTCAACAATGCAAGCAAAATACCGACCAAAGTTGGACGGTAGTCTTGAATTCTGGGAATTCAACGTTCATTAACCGACCAACTTTGGTCGGTATTTTGGAATAATTTTTTTATTATTATTAAAAACCGACCAACGTTGGTCGGTTTTTCTGGGATTAATTTTGGCATAAAATGTCTGTTTTGGCAGCTAAACCACCTGCCAGCATACCAATACAACGACACAACAACAACAATAACAACACAACAACAACAACAATAACAACAACAACAAAAACACAACAACAACAACACAACAACAACAACAACAACAACAATAACAACAACAACAACAACAACAACAACACAACAACAACAACCAAAACATTCAATAAATACTTTAAAACTAACAAATTAAAGTTCAATTGAACATAAAAATCCAAAACCAAGTTAAAACTAATTACAACTAGTTCAAAACTGGTTCTATTTGTCTAGTTCAAAGTATATAAAAGTCAAGGGGTATTTTGTACAATATCATCATCACCGTCTGATGAACTTTCATCAACAAGACGATATAGAGAACGGTCTTGTGGAGGACGGGAAGCACGATCACGGGGAGGACGGGAGGAACGATCACGAGCAGGGCGGGAGGAACGATCACGTAGAGGTTGACCCTCTGGAGATGACTCATGAGATCGGGGCAACGGAAAAGCTCCACTAGATAGGAGAGTTCTGATCTGAGCTTGCATGCCAAGGAATTGAGCATCTCTAAGCCTTTCTCTTTCCTTGGCCGCTTCTAGCTCTGATGTGAGCTTTATCACTGTCTCCTGCATAGCAGAGAGGCTCTCCCTATTAAGTTGCTCGCCATGCGAGGAAGTCCCTATTCCTCGCATTCCATACTTATATCGATGGAAGTTTTTAGTAGGAAGCCCGTATACCTTCCCCCATTTTGGACCGCCAACAGACTCCAACCATATTCTTTCAGCATCCTCGTCCGAAGGTTGGGTTGGCTCACCCGATTCACCAGCTGGATGACTACGGATGAATTCCTCCACGTTACTTTGGTAGCGACCCTATATTATTTTAAATTAAATCAGTATTTCAAGTTGCTTATAAAAGTAAACTATAATACTTAAATAAAATTAAAAGCTTACATATGCAGTCGAGGCCCGGTCCTCGACCCACCTATCTTGATCCTCCTCTTTCTTCTTCTTCACAACATGTGTCTCCTTGAATAGCTCATCATGACTCATTGGATGCCCATACTTCTTTTCCTGAAAACAAATTAATTTATTTAATAAACAGAATAGATATACTTAGAAAAGTAAAATAATTTAAGCAATTACATACCAATCTTCTTTTTATTGTCCCTAGGCTGATCGCACCTCCAGTGTGCAAGGAGCCTCCCTTCTCGGATGCGCGAGCTTTCTTTCCTTTTTCGCTCCTCTCTAAGAACTCTGCGGTAAGCCATTGCCTTTGCAAATCATTCCACAAATTCTCAAGTAACCAGCCAGGCCTCTTGTTCTTCTTTCTAGCATCCGAGAAAGCATCCGCCAATCTCTTGCGAGCTTTATGATGAAAATTTGTAGCCACTTCCGCGCTATAGCGGTCTTCCCATACACACTTGCTCTGTATTTCAAAAGTTAAATATTAGATGGAAACATCATAAATATAAATTATTAAACTGTTTAAAAGAACATTTATACCTTAAATTGATTGAAAATTTGCTCCTTCAGTGAGAATGGGCAATCAGTCCAAGTCGCATAAGGGCCATCATAAAGCTTTCTGATGGCATTGGTGATTATCCTCGTAGTTTTATTACCCGGCCTGAACCTGCAATTTAACAATAAAAACACATTAATATCTTAGTAAAAATGTTACAAATCAATAGACGCAAAAATAATGAATAACACTTACCCATCACCCTCAGGGACTATGATGATCCTGCCATATCGATCATAATGCACTACCTCGTCATCACCATCCGAAGCATGTGTATCAGATGCATATGAAGACGGTGTAGGCGGGTCAGAGCTAATGCCTCCCAGGTGAAGGCCTGCAATAGATGGAGTCGATGAGGAAGATGGTTGCGATCCCTGTGACTGCGACATAGCTGGATGCGACCCAAGTGGATGTGATACCGATGGCTGTGACCCGAGTGGCTGTGACCCGAGTGGCTGTGACATGGGTGGATGCGATCCATGTGGCTGTGATATGTAGGGATGTGATCCATGTGGATGTGATGCAGATGGCTGTAAGGCAGCTGGACTGTATGTCGGACGTATAGTCCTGTGGCCCTGTGATGGAAGACTGGGTGTCTGAATGAAGGTGTACAGCTCGTGATGCTGTGGCAACTCAGTATAGCCGTGTGGTGGAGGATAAGACATAGGCATCTCTGAAAAAGGTGGACAAGAGGGAGTATTATTTTCTACCCTCCTCTTTCCCTTCCTACCCTTTTCTCGACCCCGAGAACTAGTAGGGTCATTGTTACCTTGACCCTTTCCTGCCATCTGCATAATATAATACACATTTAGATTGAAACATATAAGAAACTAGCTATAAAACGAGAGTGGTTTAAAAAACCAACTTTTTAATCCTCATCGACGTATTGTTCCTCGTCCGAGAATTCTTCGTCCTCACTTGTTTGAGCTTCATCAGTTGATTCCTCGTCCTCATTTTCTATAATTGTTACTTCATCTATATGAACTTCTTCCAATATGCGTTCAGGATGTTCCAAATCATTTTCTAACTGATCGTCCACTATTTGGTGAATATTGGAGATATCGTTTTGATATGCAACATCTAACACATTCTCGACTTCCACCCTACCTACAGGCTTAGTTTTTATTACAACCCACCAATCGGACTTATTTCGCCGCAATGGATAAGGAGCATAATACACTTGCCTAACGTTATGTGCAATTATGAAAGGATCATAGCGATCATACTCCCTCGTATGATTAACCTCAATTATGTTGTATTGGTTGTGTACTCTTGTACCTCTTGTTGGATTTGGGTCAAACCACTTGCATCTAAAGAGTATCAATTTCTTATATGGCCAACCTGTATATTCTAGTTGTAATATTTCTTTGACTACACCATAATAATCAATATCTCCAACTTGGTTGCCATCACCACCTAGAACCCACACCCCGTTGTTGTTGCTATTTTTATTTTTAGAGCAATCCTCTGTATGAAACTTATAACCATTCACTACGTACTTAGACATTGTTGTGACCTGAAGCCCAGGTCCCTAAGATATATCTTTCAAAAATTGATTTACACTATTATTTGGATTATTTACCTACATAGAGTTAAACAAAGTCATAAGTTAGCACAACTTATGAATCAATTTTTATACATTCACTACATATGTATGTATATATATATATATATATATATATATATATATATATATATATATATATATATATATATATACACACTTACAAACTATTTGAACCACGTATCAAATCTCGTATATACAGCATCATAGCCAAATTGACCCACGAAGTGACTGTGACATATCAAATATTTTTAGTAGTTGCATCAATATGTAGTCACAGTAAATTTTACATTTTGATAACTAATAAATCAATACTTACTTGAGAAATGGTACAACTTCGGGACAATTTAGCAACACATGAAGTGTAGCTGACTTGTACTCCATATCACTCAAACTTCTCTTTCTAACATCCTTAGAACATCGGCCTGGTTGATTGAATATGGACATTGGTGGATATAATGGATCATTCACACATTCGACCGTGTGCCTATTGGGCCTATTCCTAGAACATGGCACGTTACTCTCAAAATAATAAGAACAAAAATGTGCAGTTTCCTTTGCAAGATAGGCTTCGCATATAGATCCTTCAATCTTATTCCTCTGCTTAACAAATTGTTTGCATTTGCCAATTGTCCTACATAATCTCATGTTAGCTAATAACATTCAAATAAAATAGAATAGTACATCAAACTTATAATATTACCTCTCAAAGGGATACATCCATCTGCATTGAACAGGCCCTCCAAGTCGTGCCTCGTGTACAAGGTGTATTGGAAGGTGTTCCATCACATCAAAGAAACCACATGGGAATATTTTTTCCATCTTACTAGAAATTACAGGGATGTTCTGGTCCATCCGAAGTAGGTTTTCTTCCTTAATGTGGTAGAACACAAGTCTTTGAAAAACAAACTAATCTCTGTGATGGGTTTCCAGATTCTTTCAGGCAAACCACAAAATGCAATAGGCACTAAGGTCTCCATGAAAACATGGCAGTCATGACTTTTCAAATGGCTCAACTTCCCTACCTCCATATCTACTTTTTTTCCAAGATTCGACGCATAACCCTCAGGCATCTTTAATTTCGTAACCCAATCACAAATTTGTTGTCTTTCCTCCAAAGTGAATGTGTAACTTGCTTTGGGCTTGAACACCTTACCATTGTTTGCTGTCTGCAAGTATAATTCAGGCCGCCTGCAATATTCTTGTAAGTCCATTCTAGCCTTCGGGTTATCTTTTGTCCTACCTTTAACATCCATCACTGTGTTGAACAAATTATCAAAATAATTCTTCTCAATATGCATGACATCAAGGTTGTGTCGGAGAAGATTATCCTTCCAATAAGGCAACTCCCAAAATATACTCTGTTTCGTCCAATTATGATTAACACCATATCCGGGGAATCTATAAGGTGGAGCCTCAGTAACTTTACTGAAGTTCTGGACCCTCTCCCAAATTTCCTCACCTGAAAGTATCGGAGGTGGAGAATCATATTCCACTTTATTCTTTTTGAATGCATTTTTCATCCTTCTAAACTCATGATCATCAGGCAAGAATTGACGGTGACAATCAAACCATGATTGCTTTCGGCCATGTTTCAAAGTGAACGCTTTACTATTTTCCATGCAGTAAGGACAAGCTAGCTTCCCAGCAGTCATCCACCCAGACAACATTCCATACGCAGGAAAATCATTAATAGTCCACATTAAATTAGCACGCATATTAAAATTCTGCTTGGTTGATATGTCATATGTTTCAACACCATCATACCACAATTGTTTTAGCTCATCAATCAAAGGTTGCAAATATACATCAATCAAACTTTTCGGATTACGTGGACCGGGGATAATACAATTTAAGAATATATATGGACTAGTCATACACAACTCAGGTGGTAGATTATAAGGTGTAAGAAAGACAGGCCAACATGAATATGGTGTCGCAGATATAGAAAAAGGCGTGAAGCCATCGGCACACAGACCTAACCGAATGTTCCTTGGTTCACTAGTAAAATCTGGATATGTCCTATCAAATTGCTTCCAAGCTTCTCCATCTGAAGGATGACACATAACACCAGGTGGTCTCTATTTTCAAAATGCCATCTCATATGAGGAGCAGAACTCATCGACGCATATAACCTCTTTAACCTAGGTATAAGAGGTAAATAATGCATTGCCTTGACAGCGACCATATTCCCGCTGGAAAGCCTCTTGAAACGAGGCTTTTCGCAAAATTTACAACTGTCTAAAGTTGCATCATCTTTATAATATAACATGCAACCATCTTCACAACAATCAATTCTCATTGACGAAAGTCCTAACTTAGAAACCAATCTCTTCGCCTTATAGAAATCACCAGGTAAGTTGATATTAGGGTCAACTAGTTCACTCATAAGGTCAATGAAACAGTCCATGGCTGCTTGAGAAATATTCCAATTAGATTTGATACTTAGTAATCTAACTGCAACAAACAGCTCAGAGTGCGGACTTCCTTCACGTAGTAGACGACTAGCTTCCTCTAACTGTTCATAAAAACGTTTTGCGTCATCATTAGGAGTTTGTTCAACATTTTCATTGGGCTCACCCCCAAAAGTATCCGCAACCATATCCTGAATTCTAGAATCAAGATTTGTATTCTCCACTGACCTACTACTTTCACCAACAACCATGTTATGAAATATCCCACGGCTACCATCGATCTCTCCATGATTAGTCCACACAAAGTAATTCTCTATAAACCCCTTCCTATAAAGATGAAGCTTAACTTCCTCTGATTTTTTAAACTTCATACAATCGCACCTGACACAAGGGCACCTAATTACTCCTTCACTTTGGTATGGTGGAAGTGACATTGCATGTCTAATAAAGTCATCAACCCCTTCTACAAAATCCTCCCGCAATCCCCGCCGATTAGGATAATTTCTATTGTACATCCAAGTACGATGTTCCATCTATACAAATAAAACAAGAATAAATTAATTTATTCTACAATTATAAATTAATTATATCTTTTTTAGTTAATTCAAGATAATTATTTTTTCCTAATTACACCAATTTATATCCTAAAAGTTCAATTCATATCCAAAAGGTCCAATTCATATCTTAAAAGTTCAAATCATATCCTAAAAGTTCAATTCACAAGAACAAATCCTAAAAACTAAAATTTCAATTCATATCCTACGAGTTTAAACATAAACTAACTAAACTAAAGAAATTCAACCCATACCCTAAAAGTTCGATTCACAAGAACAAATTAATTTATTCTACAATTATAAATTAATTATATCCTTTTTAGTTAATTCAAGATAATTATTTTTTTTAATTACACCAATTTATATCCTAAAAGTTCAATTCATATCCAAAAGGTCCAATTCATATCTTAAAAGTTCAAATCATATCCTAAAAGTTCAATTCACAAGAACAAATCCTAAAAACTAAAATTTCAATTCATATCCTACGAGTTTAAACATAAACTAACTAAACTAAAGAAATTCAACCCATACCCTAAACTAAACTAATTCATAAATAATTGACTAATTAACAAAACTAATTAGTTAATAAAATTAATTAACAAAACTAATTAAAACAAGACCTAAACCCTAATCCTCAATAAAATACAATGTTCAAATAATTAAAACACTAATCAATTAAAACTAATTCATAACTAATTAACAAAATCTGGAAATAATAAATAAATGGGTTGTAATTCAAACCTAGAATTTGTAGGAGATGGAGAAGGAGATCGAGGGGCGGCAGTGGCAGTGGCAGAGGCGACGGCGACGGCGCGGCGACGGCGAGGGTGAGGGCTGGACGGCGAGGGGAGGCATGGACGGTGAGGGGGAGGGGCTGGGAGAAAGAGAGAAGGGAAGGAAGAAGAGGGAAAATTTTTAGAGAAATGGGGGTTTTCCCCGTTTTTCACTTCTCTGATTTTAGAATTACCGACCAAAGTTGGTCGGTAATTTTGGTCGGGATATTAAGTGCTGACCGTTTGACCAAAAACCGACCAACTTTGGTCGGTTTTTTTTTAAAAAAAATTTAAAATCTTTAACCGACCAACGTTGGTCGGTAATTTTAAATATAAATTCTTAAATATTATAAAATATTCAAGAATAATAAAATAATTATTAAAATTTAAAAAATTGGATCCAAATTACCGACCAACATTGGTCGGTAATCCAAAATTTTCTTGTCTGACCAGCTATTGACCAATTTACCGACCAACGTTGGTCGGTATTTTGTTTAAAAAAATGTAAATATTTTTTTTCCCAGTTTGCGTCCAACCTGGACGGTTTTTGGTCGCATTTTTTGACCGACCAACGTTGGTCGGAAATAGTTGGTCGGTTTTTAGCAGATTTTTAATAGTGTATGCCGAAATAACAAACAGTGTACAAGTGTAGGTGTCCCTCAGACTATTTGGCCTTTGAAAATTCTACGAGAATGGCTTCACTTTTACTCAGATATGTTAAATTTGAATTCAAAGAGAAGCGTTTTATATCTCCTAGTGAATTCAATTTATAATAAATTTAAATTAATCGAACCAGTAAATTTCAAATACACTGTTAAAAAGGATTGAAAACTCTAAAAAAAGGAAGCGTATAAAAAGGGAATAATGATGTGAAAATGACAATTACGCGAATTGACTTTTGAAGGGTGGTGGCTAAGAAGCTGGAATATAGTACTTCAGGCCCCATCTACCTACTGCTTCAAAATCTCTGGCCAAAAACAGAAAATAGATTTCTGATCCAATTGCAAAAAAAACATGATGCTGGGGTGATGTCCCTACCTACTATCTCATGGCCCCACCTAAGTTGTCTTTTGTAACTTTGTTCGTACTTTCCTTGGTTTTCCATTCGGCTTATCCATATTAAAATCGGATTAAATTTGAATTAATATTGGAAAGTTCTACGTTAGAGATAAGGCATTACCTAGTAAAACTGTTATATATTCCGAACTCGAATACGAGATATTTATTTAAGGATAAAAAAATACATATAACTACATTCCAACTCCCATTGTTTACATATTAGAGTTTAGACATGCCTCTTGGTATAAATCTTTTTGCTTCAGCACATACAAATATTTTAATAAATTTTGGAGCTTTGAGAATGAAACTTGATAGTTAGTGCCCTTAACTTGTCATAAAAGTAACAATTTACTAGACATTTTCTTATTCATACTTGCTTAATTTCAATTTTCAAATTACACTATAAGTACAACCGAATTTTCATAATTGTCAACCCACCGTATATAACCTTGCACAAACAAATTAAGTAATATGACATTGAGTGTAATTTATAGACAAAGATAATACCAGTTATTTATTTCCAATTATTAGATTATACTAGTATTGATTTAAGCTATATAAATATCTTTTTCACAACATATTTTTTTTTCATGATTCATGAGCTAAGCTTCTAGAACATCAACGACAGTGCTAACACACCTACCATTATTGGCCTATCAAACCCTTGGACTGTGTCTCTATTCATGGCTTGATCTCCGACTTTCTGACCAAATCATTTGAGGGAAAGCGTGTTTCAGAAGCTTTACTATTTTATATTCGGAGAATATTAAAAATAAACTATGAACTGGATTTATCTATTTTCAATTTGAAAATAGTATTTGAAAAATAGAGTTGTGTTTGGACATGAATATAATTTTGGATTGTTTTTGAAGTTTTGTGAGTGATCTGAGTGTGAAAATTTTGAAAAAAAGCTTTTTGGAGTTTTTCAAATTTTCGAAAAATTTCAAAATTCATCTTCGAGTGAAAATTTAAAAATTTATGGCCAAACACTAATTTCGAAAAAAAATCAAAAAAATCAAAAAAAATGAATTTTTTCTTATGTCCAAACGGGCTCTTAGTATAACAGCTAGAAGTATAACACAGTATAATCTAATGTTCAACTAATTAAATACCTTTTTAACATAGTTAACAGATTACATTAGAATATTCAACCAAACAACAGGTATTTAATGTGACAAAAATATGTGTATAAGAAATATTAAAAATAAAAAAGATAGAATCTGAAAACTCATCTGGTGCTCTCCCTCAATTACGCTATATTTTATCATGATGATCAAGTAATTACTTGACTAGACAAATATGGTATCTATATAATTACATGCACCTAATCCAATTACAACATAACCTTCCAAACAAGCTCTAAATATAATCACTGCATGCAGTTTTTGAATTGAACATAGAAGTAAAAGAGGGGGAATAAGCGAAAGAGATCAATATCTCTTACAAACATTTTTTATAATATTCCTATTAATTAATAGCCAGAGCAGAAGCAACTAAGCAAATTAGTGATAAACAAGCTAGGATATGCCGCATGCAGTCCAAAAACAAATCTTTTCCTTCTCCCCGTCAATTTTTTTAGCACATACTTGTTGTCTTATTTGATCTTTTCAACTATTACTAATTTGTTTATTTACACATTAGCAAGTGGTTGTGAGTTCGAGTCACCCCAAGAGCAAGGTGGGGAGTTCTTGGAGGGAAGGATGCCGAGGGTCTATTGGAAACAGCCTCTCTACCTCATGGTAAGAGTAAGGTCTGCGTACACACTACCCTCCCCATACCTTACTAGTAGGATTATCCTGAGTTGTTGTTGTTGTTAGCAAGTGGCGTCCATGTCTGTGATAAACTTGGTGAAAAATCAAAGAGCCCACGCGAACAAACACGTAGACGCACGAAAACTAATGCTCCATTATTTTAGATTTAACTTCTATACATTGAGCGAGTGCAAAAAGATTGCGCACTACAAAATCACATATACTCACGGACTGTTTGGAAAGCCACATGGTAAACGAAATTAGTGTAATTATTAGGGTAGTAATTACACAATATAATAATTACGTTGACCTATTTGTTTGTCATAACGTAATTATAGAGTAATTACAAGTGTATTGTTTGATTGCACAAGTATAATTACACAATTAGATTAAATTTTAAATGAAGAACTATCAAAACTTAAAAGTTAATATAATAAATATATGCCTATAAATTAATTTTTACAAGTATAAATGATATTAAATTTGGTATTTAAGATGCATATTTTTTCTTGAATATACATTAATTAGTAATCATATATTTATAACTAATATTGTAAAAATAACTAATATATATTTTCCAAATTAATAATATTTAGTTTAATTAATTATACAAACTAAAAACATACGGCCTGTAAGAACATCATGGAATACATGTTTGATAAAATATATTAATATTTATAAATATAATATCATAACATTAGTCAAATATTTGACAAAATTAATCTATCAATTCTAAATAACAAATGAACTACATGCAATGTGAAATAACAAGCCAATACTACTAAAACAAATAAATTGGGATAATAAATATAACACAATTTCAAAATCCAAAAAATAAAAAATAGTTTAACATATGTCAAATTTCAACATAATAAAAATAAGTTCTAATACAACTTAAGATTAGGAAACATAATAAGTTTATAACCTCATTCAACAACGAAATTTTACTTTAATGACATCACTCATTATATACCAAGTTTGTTAATGACTCATTATTTCTAATAATAGGAGGTGTAGGTTCAAAAACTAGAATAATAACGCAATTAACTAAATAAAAAAAATAAAACAAATAAGAAATAAAATATACGAGCAATTACATGAAATCACAAGAAGTAAAGGTAGAGAAATAAAAGATAAATAATATACAAAGAAAAATATATTTAAAAAGTAAAAAAGTAAAAATAAAATAAAATAAAAAGAAATGAAAATAATGAAAATAAAATGTTATAAAAAATAAATTAAAATAAAAAATAAAAGAAAAGAAATTAAAAAGTAACCTTGTAATTACATAGTATAATTACCATCAATTCTCACCTCCCCCTTGAGAATTGGAGAGTGTAATTACACCCCTCCAATTACACCCAATTCTATGCTGACCAAGTAATTACTTGGCCAGACAAACATGCCAAACTGTGTAATTATACTTAATTACACCCAAATCCAATTCCTAAGTGGCTTTCCAAACATGCTTCAGTGTATTTAACTTTGAAATTGTGTATGGGTGAAATCAGGGGCAAAGTTTTTTTCGATTCCCTGATGAAGGAAAAAAGAGGAAGCGCGGCTCTAAGTGATTATAATCGAGGCGGAGGAGCCCCTCGTATCGAAACCCGAGAGAAATGAACGATGTATCTGAGATCGGACACGGTGAAATGATGGACCCGGGCCAAGTATAACTTCTGGACCTCAGGGAACGCGATAAACGGTTATGCATGACGAGCAGGGGGCTTAAGTGCTTGGTGGAATCTCATGATGAAATTTCAAACTAATTAAATTATCGCTCTGAATTTCTTTTCAAATTAAATTAACACAAATAAAAATTATCATATATCAATCAATTACAATGTCAATCCTAAATTATCTATATTATATTAAAAGAAGGGTAGTGAAACATGAGGTTAAGCCAAGTGGCATATTAAGAAAATGCCACTTGGCACTTTTAACAAAATCGAAATAGATTTTAGACAAATTTAATAAGGATTAAGACAAATTAAATTTGATCAAATTTGCATGGTTATTGGATGCCTTTGACTAGATATCATTTGAATATAGTTTCTAAGATTATGCACGTTTGAGTTATTATGTAAGGAAATAATAATTTATTTTTGGTTTACTAAAGAAAATTACCGGCCCATATGATATCCTCATTAAACGCTACATTATTTTGAGGAAATAGCATTTTTAGTCCCTAAATTATTGCAATATTCTGGGTTTTGTCCCTGTTTTATGTGACTAACCACAATAAACCTTTAATTAATCTAATAGAGTGATTTTAGTTCTTTAAAGTGACGGAAGTTAAAAACTTAACAGTAATTGTTATTTAAAAATACAGAAAATTCAACATAAGAAAAAGAAGAGCAGATAGAGAGAGTCGTTTGTTGTATAACCAATTGAAACATATTTCTGACCAGTGATGGCTTCCAAAATAAAGGTTATTAAACTTTTCGATTGATATGTATCAATTCCAACCTAATCATCTAGAGGTCCAACTTGGAGACATCGAATTCATTCAAAAAACAATTGCTTCAGGACTTAGATCTGATGAACTCTTGGTTCAGATTAATACTATTGCAGCCAGTGCTGGCTTCCCCAAATCCAAATATTGCTTCAATGGTTAATTTAAAAAAAATATCCGATGAAATAAACTTATAATATATTCTATAACTACCCTCTCAATTATCTCCTGTAAATTGAAGTCAGATATGGAGCAATAAAAGTTTCTTTTCATTTTTAAGTTTAATCCTGAGAAATGTCCTCAAAGTTGTTTTTTCCTTTCTTTAAATATTGAAAATACGCTTTCACTATTCGGAATTTTCAATATTGATTCGTTAGGCACAGGTAGAGGAAAATAGTTTCTACAACTTTTCATCTTCTTCTGGGGGATTTTGAAGGAGCAATGTTTAATTAGTTGGAGGAAAATACTTCTACCACTCTCTCCATGTGCTCTTCTTTTTTAAATTTAATTTTCTGTCTTTTTAAAAAAAAACACTGTTAAGTTTTTAACTTCCATTAGTTTAAAGGACTAAAATCATACGGTTAGATTAATTAAAGGTTTAATGTACTTAGTCAAATAACACAGGGGTCAATACCAGAATATTACAATAATTTAGGGACTAAATATATATGCGTTTCCCCTAAAAACAATTAGGTTATATGTTAGGAAAAAAAGGAGTCAGTTTTGGTTTACTTTACACGTTTAAAATAAGACTTGGTTGTTCCTCGCTTTCAAAAATATATTGATGATTTTTTATTTTAACGTACAAAGTAAACTAAATTATGTGCATTCATAACTTGCAACATTTATCTTTTAAAAGTTAAAATAAATTCTCTAAAACCAGACATTTCAACAAAAACAACCATTACTAGAAGTTTCAATAATAAACTACCATGAAATTTTGGTGAAGTACTATAAAGTATGATAATATGCACTTATTTTTTTCTATTTCTATTATTGAATACAAAATTAAATAAAGTATCCTACTAGGGAAAATAATTTAGAAAGAGGGGGTAAAAATAGTGTGAGGGTATTTATACTTTAAATTAATCTAAAAATATAATAAGGCAAGCAAATAACTGATAATCCAGAATATTAGTAATAAAATTAAACACTATAAAATGGAATGTTAAAATAAGGAGAGATTTTATTTCATTAGAAGAAAAAATCATTTTACTCTATATATAGTATATTTTAATTGGAGCAGCTGATAAGGATATAAAGTAAGTAGCAAGCTAATAAAAAATTACATAATAGCGTAACAATATTAAGTGATGGATAATGTAATAACAATTGATAAGGAATAAAATAAAGAGATAAAATATATAAATAAATAATTTCAGTGTAGAGATATAAAAGGATAAAATATTTGAATTTGCTATGAGAAAGTTTTTTGAATTATAACGAGAAAAGTCATACAATACTTACATTTTTTGTCTATTATTGAATTAAAAATACTTATAACCTACTAGGGAAAATAATTTAGAAAAAGGGGGTAGAAATAGTGTGAGGGTATTTATACTTTAAATTAATCTAAAAATATGATAAAACAACCAAATTATAACTGATAATCCAAAACATTATTAATAAAATTAAACACTATAGAACGAAATACTAAAAATAAATAGAAATTTTATTTCAATAGAAAGAAAAATCATTTTTATTTATACATAGTATATTGTAATTGGAGTAGCGGATAAGGATATAAAGTAAGTAGCAAGCTAATATAAAGTTACATAATAGCGTAACATTTTAAGTGATAGATAATGCAATAACAAACGACAAGGAACAAAAAAAGAGATAAAATATATAAATAAATAATTTCAGTGTAGAGATATAGAAGGATAAGATATTTAAATTTGCTATGAGAAAGTTTTTTGAATTATGATTAAAAAAAAAAAGTCATACAATACTTATATTTTTTGTTTATTATTGAATAAAAAATACTTATAACCAAGTTTAAGACTGATGTATTATTGATAAAAGCAAGTTTAAGACAATAGACAAGAGACAAAAAAAGAGGAAAAGTATGTAAATAAATAATTTCAGTTATAGAAATATAGATGGAAAAGACATGAAATTTAATATGAGAATCTTTTTTGAATTATGATGATAAAAGTTATATTATACTAATATTTCCTGTCTATTATTGAATTAAAATACTTATAACCAAGCTATAAGTATTTTTTTGTCTATTATTGATCACTAACCTTAGCAATTTATAATAATTAAAATTTTTGGGGGGATAAGACTTATTTGAATTTGAGATAAAAAAAATATTTTATATTATGATGAGGCCGTGGTAAGACCATGTCTTATTTTTCTAGGAATCTGGATCTCATAACTGTTATCCATCTCCTCCCTCCTATACTCAAAAAGGAGTTATATAATATCCAAGTTCAAGACTGATATAAACTCATCATTTATATTGTTATAGTAGTATTTGGTGTAATACAACGGATAGTATAAGCAGTTTATTCTACGAATGACGTTGACTCTATCTGATGCAAGAATACCGTTTAAGTTCTAGCGAAGATAATTTTTTGTCGTTATATCTTTTACCATGACGATTAACAAAAATCTAGGCCAATTATTACTTCATCTGAAATTACGTCGAAGAAATCAATATCTACACATGAATAATTGTATGTTGCTCTTTCACGAAAGTAAAAGGGGTTAGATTTTCTGGTTTATGATGGACAAATAGTAAACGAAACTATAAATATAGTGATTTAATTTGAGAGGTCTAATTAGACAATTTAAATTGTTTGCATTACAAATTATATGGTGATTTATGTTTCATGTCATTAAAATGTTATAATGATAGATTCATATATCTTTAGCTTTAAGGAATAAATTTTAGATACGAGGAACAGAACCAATTAAAGACCTGACGGACGTTTCACTTTTAAGACTCAATAGTGATAAAATTAATTTGCAATAATTAGTTTCTATTGATATAAATCGCGTATTGGGCGAGTACTGATACTAGTTATTATAAAAAGAGAGAAAGTCAATAATTCAAATTCACTTTCCGGTTGGAGCCGCTTGAAACAAGTTTAGAAGGTCTGGGAACAGCTTTCCTCCAATTAAGAGTTTCCAAAATCACATAGAAACCAAGTCAAAATAGGGGGCAGCCAAGTCAAGTCTTTTTTTCAACCAAAACGTATGACTGCTTCTGCTACAGTCTGGTTGAGAATATTTTAGCACATCTAATTCGTCCTAGTATTAGTAATGTTTCTTCTTTGAATATTCCCCTCTATATATTTAGGATAAAAATATTTTTTAAACTATTCATGTATTTTTACCAATTGTAACAGGTTACTTATACAATCTTTTGCAGGTTACAAATTTATCATATTTACAAAAGTTACCTGTAAATAGTTTAGAGTTTAAGTTATGCACTGATGCTCTAAAAATATTTACATAATTAATTTACTTGTGTTTAAATTACAGATAACTTTTTATGATAGGTATTATGTAAGTGGTAATCTTATTGCTATCACAGGTTATAGTACACTGATAATGACCGTACATATAACTTAAATTCGTTGGTCTTTAAATAACCTAATAGTAAAAATTCTTTACGGTATCTGCTTTTACTGTATCACAACGTCTTTATACACATAAAAAGAATGTTAGTGGAAGTGCACATAAAAACACACGCTATAACGTGGAAAAGGAAGAAGTATTCATGACAAATAAAGTTGACTTAATATAATTTAGAAAAAAACAAAGTAAATAGCCAGAAGCTTATATAAAAAATATAAACAAAATACATCTAGTACATTATATAAAGGAGTTGAGAACCTCTTTCTTTGTGTCCGCAGTTGAGTACGTATTTGAATATTAGGTCTTGCCCCTCTCTCCTTATAAACTTCTTAATAGACCATTCCACATTCAAGAAAACTCGTCTTCTTTTCTTGCTCATCAATCTTCTTCTTCTCCAACGACAACAACATTTCAAGAAGACATTCTTTCTATATATATATATATATATATATATATATATATATATATATCTTTTGAAGGCATTTCTCAAAGAATATAGAACATTCATTCATTTTTTTATTTGGTTTTTGGGCATAAGATTGAGTAGTAAAGTGATGAAGATTACATGGGAATCTCTAGTTCCTAGCTGTTTTAAAGGCGAGAATCCAAAACCAAAGCCAAAGGAGATAAAAGTGGTGACCAAACAAAGTTCATTTCATAGGATTTCTATTTCGGATTTCAGCGCTTCAACTATTTCAGAGGACCTTTCGATTTCTCTTGCTGGTTCAAATCTTCATATTTTCACACTTGAAGAATTGAAAGTGATCACACAGAATTTTTCTTCGAGTAATTTCTTGGGTGAAGGAGGGTTTGGACCAGTTCACAAAGGTTTCATTGATGATAAACTTAGACCTGGTTTGAAGGCTCAACCTGTGGCTGTAAAGCTTTTGGATTTAGATGGCACTCAAGGTCATAGAGAATGGCTGGTATGAAAATTACCTTAATAACCCTTTACTCAACTTTAATATGCCAGATCCTCTAAAAGTTATGGAGTTTTGAGGATTCGAACAACATTCATATGTTTTATAAATATATTTAATTTTTGTGAGCAGACTGAGGTGATATTTCTTGGGCAATTGAGGCATCCACATCTGGTGAAGTTGATAGGATATTGTTGTGAAGAAGAACACAGGCTGTTAGCGTATGAATACATGCCCAGAGGCAGCTTGGAGAATCAGTTGTTTAGAAGTATGTTCTCTTTAATTTTACCATTCCACTATCTACCTTGCTAATCTGAAAGAGTTTACGTTTATGTAGTAAATTATTAGTACTTATGTTCAATTTTAACATTAAAATAGCAACCTTAATATATATATATATATATATATATATATATATATATATATATATATATATATATATATATATATATATATATAGGAAGTTACTTATTGTTATAGGTCAATTTTGGCTTTTGGAACTTCAGTCTGCTTTAAAAGTAGCTGTATCCCACATAAAGCACTCATCCAACTTGTGATCAATATTAGTATAATTTAGAAATTTGAAGAGGGAGAAGAAAAACAGGATTGGAAAAGGTCAGTTACAGTGTAAATGTGTGACAATTGACCACAGATTGGTCCACTCTTTCCCTTTACCAACTCCGAATCAGTCAAATAAAGTTTGGTTAAAAAGCAATTGCCAGTTCAGCTCATTATTTATTTGGATTATACTTGTCCAAAATGAAAAGGAAAAAAATTAACTTGTTCACGTTACGTTGTTTCACGAATGAATTGAAATACAAGATTCAGAAAAAATAAAACATAAAACAATGATTGTTCAATTAAATAACTTAGCTTTATTGTTGATGTTGCAGGATATTCAGTATCGCTTCCATGGTCAACGCGGATGAAAATAGCACTTGGAGCTGCAAAAGGTCTTGCTTTCCTCCATGAAGCTGAAAAACCAGTCATATATCGTGATTTTAAAGCTTCAAACATCTTGTTAGATTCGGTAAGTTCCTATGTTAGTTAATTTTTAATTAAACTATCAAGTGATCTAAAGATTAATATTACATGTAACTGCCCATAAATTAAATAGTGGAACTAAATGATCTTGAGAAAAGTACTAAAGCTAACAACATGATACATAGTGTAACTTCTCTTTACATATATATATATTTACTAATTAAATTTTTGTCCTCCAGGATTACAGTGCCAAACTCTCAGATTTTGGTCTTGCAAAAGATGGTCCAGAAGGAGATGACACACACGTCTCCACCCGAGTAATGGGGACCCAAGGCTACGCTGCTCCTGAATACCTCATGACTGGTAAATATTCATTGATCATTTCACCATTATTTCTTTAATTTCTTTTTTTTTATTTTGCACGGTCGAAGGGAAATTTTATAATCTGTTTAGATATATGAAACAGTGCCTAATCCATTGTAGTCACGAACCGCAGAGGTAGCTAGGTTCTAACTAAACTAGGAGTATACAATTATTAACTATATAATGTATGAAATATATACTTACACTAAGTCTTTCATTGATTGTCATCAAAGAGTAGTGGGTACCATGATATTCTTACCTAATGGCTTAATATCTCAGATTTCATTATTAATATTTTAAATGTTTTAAATATATATACTTATACAAAGTCTCACCAAGTAGTAGTGAGTGCCGTGATTTTCGGTCCACCTATTAATGAATATTTTAAAAATTTTGCAGGTCATTTGACTGCAGCAAGTGATGTATACAGTTTCGGAGTAGTACTCTTGGAGCTTCTAACTGGTAGAAGATCAGTTGATAAAACTCGTCCAAATAGAGAGCAGAATTTAGCAGATTGGGCAAGACCTCAACTGAAAGATCCCCGAAAACTACGTAGAATAATGGATCCAAGGCTAGAAGGTTTATACTCGGAAGAAGGAGCACAAAAAGCAGCATTAGTAGCTTACCAATGCTTAAGTCACAGGCCAAAGGCTAGACCAGAAATGACTTCAGTGGTAAAAACCCTTGAACCATTGAAGGATTATAAGGATATTTCAAACATGACATTTGTGTATATTGCTCCAGCCGAAGTGAAAGAATTGTGCAAAGAAAATGGAAAGGAAGACCAAAAGAAAACGATCAAGAAAGAAAATAGCCCATACCATCATCATCATCTTGATCGTAAGCATAGAAGAAGTCCTCAAAATTCAACAATTTACTCAGAAAAGGCTCTACACAAGAAACTCGGTCCAAATTCACCATTGCACAATGATTTCCATAGAGCTTAGATATAAATAATTATAAAAACAAATTCTGTAACAAAAACTGTAGATAGAGATCATTCATCCATATTTTATTTAATTTTTTTTACCTGATAGAGTAATAGTTTATGATTTTAATGAGAAGAGCAAAAAATGCTCAAAATTCTTTCTTTCTTTTAGAGATTTGTTTAGCGGTTGAACAATTGGGAAGAAAATTCACCGTAAGTTACGACAAGACAGATATCAACTAACCTTATAACCTGATAGCCACGATACTAAAAAGTTTATTTTGTGCCTTAACACAAGTCTCTTTTTTATTTCATAATTTTGTAGACCTAAGATTTTGTGGCCTCACATAATTAATTAATGTCAGTTGTATGAGTCATACCATAAAATTTTTTCCCATACTTAGTAGCCGTTTTTTGTTTTTTTTTTTCTATCTTTAGGGATTAGCTAGTTATATATTTTATGCTAAGCTATGTTTTGTAAATATTTTACTTAGTAATTTATAAAGTTACTTAATTACCAGAAAGAGAGACAGATACCAACTTTGTATATGTTGTATTTCCAAAAAATAAACATTCCAAAGCAAAAAAAATTCAAATTACAACGAAACATTTTGATTGATGCCACCCATGCCATGACGCTAATTAAAAATAATCGTGCCTCTAAATAAAAATGACAGTGAGAAGAATTTAAGTACTTCTATACACTTTACAAATCATATACACAAACAGATCATTAAAAAAAAAAGTTAAAGGTAAATCTGTGGATAAACGATTAACTAATAACCTGGTAAAAATGGAACTAACCTAAAAAAATTGCGATCACAAGTTAAAATTTATATTGTGCAGAAAATCTTTACACTCACCAAATCAAGCCTCCCATTATTTAAATCATGGTATCAAAACCAAGGGTATATACGAAATATCAATTAAAATATGTGTATTACGTAATATAAGGACCACTAAGCCACGTACCAGTTGTGTTAAAAGATAATGATCAAAGATTAGTGTTAATTACCAGGCCGGACAACTTTTCCACAAAGACGTGCATAGACATTTTATATTGCAATATGTTTGATAAACCTTCAAATACTTATATATATCCTATATACCACTAGATGTCAAGCGAGATGTTAACAGTTCGCGCGTGGTGTCTGCAACTTTTTCCCTTTTTTTTGGAAAATATAAGATAGTATTTCTTTTTCAGAAGCCCTATATTATATCACATAACTAGTTTGGATAAGCAGGAGTATAGTTTATTTAGAAACTAATTTTTTTTTGGAAAAAGTGATGATTTAATTGGAGCAACTAATCAGGCATTTGTTAGGCCTGGATGATGCCAATCTGTTATCCTTCCACTGCACAGAGTGAAAGTTGTTCGTTGCTCTATAAATCCAAACTCACACAGTCCATCCTTCGATTGCCAATCTGTGCTTGGACAGAGCAGGCCAGATAACAGCCCATTAGGCCAGATAACAGCCCATATGCTTTCCTTTTTTTTCTCTCCACTCCTCTCTACCTCTTCTTCTACGCAAATTGTAGTGACATTTGACTGCTGTTGAGGGTTGAGTGGCAGCCCAAATTTGCCAAGCTTTCGTCTTTCTCCTTTTTTTTCTTTCCTCATCTCAAGTAGGCTCAATAGTCTACAGTCTAATGGAGTTACGAATAAAAAATCCAATAAGTCTCTATATACTTAATATATGTTTCACAAATGAACGAACCTGAGATTTAGCAGTTGTATCATGTAATATTTTTAGGTATTGATTTATCAAATTCAATTCAGATACAATTTTGAGGCAATTTTAATACAATTCTGAAACAACTCTTATAAATTTCTTATACAATTATGATATAATGTTGTATTATAATGTGACAAGTGCAACAGATAGTCGTTCTCAGGGACGCTATTTAGAGATTAAGTATTTATTTTGTCCAGAAATTTTAAACTAAAAATCTTAACTTAGGACATTTTTGTCCTAGAAAATTAAACTGAAAAACTAAAATTCAGGATTTACTGGTTAATTCCTAAATAGCAGTTCTTTAGAGTGGCTATATGTGTCATTTCTACTATTATACTTGTATTAGTATTGTATCAGGTTGTTTTACATATTGATGTATCATATACAATTATCATACACTTATGATACAATTGTGATACAATTTTGAACTTCTTCCTCTTTAAGTTTTAATATGAAATTCCACCTAAAACCAGCAACAAACTCCATAACCAGCACAAAATCGCCAATAATCTTAGCTTTTATTTTTAGATTGAAAATCAAATAGGAAGAACACATCACATACAAAAGTCATTCAAAACAATAAAAAACTAATATGATTCGTCTAATAGAAAAATTGTATTATACTTGTAATAGTGTTATATCAGATATTATTTCATGCATGTATTGATGCATCAGATACAATTCAGATATAATTATCATATAGTTATGTTATAGTCCTGAAAGAGTTACGATACAATTGTGATACAATTATCATATAATTATTGTACAATCATGATACAATTCTGAAACTTCTTCTTATTCGAGTTTCAATCTGAAATTTTACCTAAAATCAACTTTTGACTTAACCAATCTCTCTCAAATTGAGATATAAACTCCAAAGTATATTCTCAATCGTTTGTAAGAACATCCAATCCAAACATATCACAAATTTGTAAAACCCGAATATTGATACAGTTGCGATACAATTATCATACAATCGTGATATAATTTTAAAACTTTTTCTTCTTCGAGTTTTAATCTGAAGTTACCTAAAACCAAATTTAAACTTAACTAATCTCCCTCAAAATTAAGATATAAACCCCAAGTATATTCGCATTCATTTGCAAGAACACTCAATCCAAACAAATCACATATTCATAAAACCTAAATATTGAATTTAAAGTTTCGAATCTTTTTAATGGATGTCAATGAGAACTCATTGTTGCTGCAATTTTAGAGATAATGTCGATGAATTTGTGTGACGAGAAAGAGATTTGGGTTGATTTGTAGGAAAGAGAAAGAAATATTTTGAAATATTTTTGAAAACATCATGAAAACGTGATTTTGGGGGCTTTGTATAATTGATATATATGAGAGTGAGAAGGGGAGGAGAATGGGGCGACGTTGGAGGAGGGGGCTATATCAGTTACATCCTAATTTTAAGGGACACTCTGTTTATAAAGATTTTGTATATAAGTAGTAAATATAGATGGAGAATGTAATTTTTAAAAAATCTAAAGAAAAGTGATAAATAAATTTATATAATAGTATACCTAAGTAAATTTCCCAGTTAGAAACAATGTACATAATTAGTTGAATTGATAGACCCTTTGTTTGGGGAGTGTTTTTTTTTTTTTTGTGTGGGTGTGGGTGTGGCCTGTGGGGGAGGGGAGGGGGAATAAATATTGGGTTTTGATAAAATATCGCTAGTGAAACATTGAGGGAGAGCCAGAGGGATCTTTAAATGTCAATTAATTTTTGAAAATTTTATAGTCAATCCACGTGAAATGTTGATACTTGAGAGCGAATAGTACGCAAATTAATGAAGCAAAGGTGAAATATGATATCATGAGAACCAAAATAAATATATATACCAACTCCCAAGGGACAAAAATTGCAACTTTTAGCGAATTGGATTATCCCCGTCTAAAAGAATGCATAATCAAAATCTTCCATTTGATTGAATTTCAGATATTAACATGAATATGATCCCTTTCCTCCATTCATTCGCCGTTCTTTTGATAAGAATATATAAGAATTGTCAACGTTAACTTTTATATACAAAACCCAAAGAAAAAAACTAAGAAAAGAGAGAAAACAAAGATCTCTCTGCGATCTATTCCGTTATTGCAAAAGAGGGCTTGTACAATCTATAAATTGCACATCGAGCCCATCTTCCAGTTCATCTTCATTTCCAAATCCACAATTATACACAAGAAGCAGTTGATCTTCCAGATATCTCTGCAACAACAAACTCTCTTGACAAGTTCCATCTATAACCGATTCCCATGGCGTTGATCGGCGGCGGCGATGATATAGACGGTAGCAGATTTCGGCAGCACAAATAAAAGGGAAAGTAGCGCAGAAGAGAGGAAGAAGAAAAGGAGAGCAAAGAAGGAGACACAAGTAGCGCCGGAAGCGGCGACGACTTAGCCAAGACGTGAGAATCATTGTGGAAAAGGAAAGTGGAGATGGTGGGGTTTGGTTTTGATCATGTTGAAGTGGGAGCAAATTCTGGTTCTCAGGGTCAGGGTAATAGTATTTGGTGGGGTTGAAATTAGAGAAACAGAAGAAGAAGCACAACCAGTCCCACATGACTTTTGGCCAATCTTAGTTGGAAGTGATCGCCGTCCGCCTTCGACTAATAAGTTGTGAGTTCGTTTCACTCCAAGAGTAAGGTGGGGAGTTTTTGGAGCGAGAGGACGAAAATGTATCAGAAACAATCTCTCTAACTTAAGGTAGAAATAAGATATGCATACACATTACTCTTCTCAAACTCCACTAATAGAATTATACTAAATTACTATTGTTGTTGCGGCTGATTTTACATAATCAACGTGTGGGGGAAGGGAAGATGACTCATGATAGTGATGGACAGAGAGAGAAAACTGACTTGATTTTTGGACTTCTTTTCTCACCCTTGCTTTTCCGTCCAGCTTCTTTTTTTTGTCCAAATAATGAGATTGAGTTTTATGTGCTGGCAAATGTATCTGAACACGTGATTGCGAGGCTGCATAGATCTAATTGGAACGAAACAAAACTAAGTAGGCCTTTGAACATAAAAATTTAATTTAAAAAAAAAAATATTTGGAGTTAAATTAAAAAATAATATTTGGAATAATTATATTTGAATATCCATTTTATTTGAAAAAATATTACAATTTACTACAAGAAAACAAAACTTTTTGAAAAAGTGGTTTATTTAAAAAACTCATTTTCAAAAAAATTTCAAAAATTTGTAAAATTTTATGGACAAACATATTTTTAAAAAAAAAAATTCTAAAAAGGAAAAAAATTATCTTTGGACAAACGGGTCCTAAGGGCCCATTTAGCGATAATTTTTTTTTGAAATTAGCATTTTATCACGAAAAATTTAAATTTCACATGAATTAAAGTTTAAAATTTTTTGAAAATTTAAAAAACTCCAAAGAGTTATTTTTTTAAAAATTTTCTCTTCAAATTAGCGGTGGGAGCGTTCGGTATTTTGGTACGGAATTTAAGAACTTCAGTTCGGTAGTTCGTATTCGGTATATCAATTGTGCATACCAAATACCGTACCAATATAGTTCGGTACGGTTCGATATTTCTTAGTTTGGTTTGCTACATTTTCGGTAAGGCTCGGTAAAATAGCTGTTAGTTTTCTTTATATAATTTTCAAAGAAAAAATAATTTCTTCACATATATGTTCTGTCGTATTACTCAATAGCATTATATATCCTCTAGCGAGCCCTTTGTTGTGGCATTTTTAGTTTGCAGTCATCTTTACCATATTGATTGTTTGGTAGAAAGAACACACCATGAGATTTAATTAAGGGTGTCAATGATTGGGTTCGGCCGGTTATTTTATAAAATTTGTACCATACCAATTTTTTGGTTATTCTATTATGGATAACCAAAATTTGACTTTTCGAAACCATCCCAATCATGTCGGTTTCTCTTCGGTATCGGTACAGTTCGGTTAATCTTCAGTATTTTTTTAAATATCATGTAAAATACACTAGTAGAAGTAGAATGCAATAACATACGTTCTTTTATAGGACTTAGCAAAACTCTCTAGACATTTTTATTGCTTAAAGAGTGATGAATTAAAAAAAATAAAGATGGCTAGAGTATAGATCCATCAACTATTCTACAATAACGTAAAAGAAACCAAGCAAAGACAAAGAAAATATAAATTACACAAGTGGAAAGATATTAACCAAGTTGGAACTCAAGAATAAAGTCTATAGAAGATTAAATATTCAAAAATTATATCAAGGAAACATATTCAATACATTGTAGTTTGCTACTCATAATCTCTAAAATACTTTATGTCTTGCTAATAAAGATACTTGAAATAACTTAGTTTAAGTAGAAGTAGCATAATAGGTTTTAGGAATTAGTATTTTGAGTTTAATTACTTGTTGGTTTGTAATAGTTTTCATAATTCCAAGGTCTAAAAAAAAATTTAATGCATTATTATCTTTAAACTTACTAGATAAATATATTTTCCACATGTAAAATTTATTCGGTACGGTTCGGTATTTTTTCGGTTTATTTTTATACAATAAAAAACCTACCCTAATTATCGGCGCGGTTATAGATTTATATAAAAACCTACGGTTTCTTAAAAAGAAATCTAAAAATCGATTCGGTGCGATACGATTCGGTCGGTTTAGTCGATTTTCGAATATCCATTGACTCCTAGATATAACATATCCACGTACCCTCCAATTTGTCTTGGCCTATGTTCACAGGTTGACACCTCACTACAATAAGATTGAGTAGGTTCAATAATACCAGGATCTAGGATTTTAAAACTTGTGAGTGAAGATAAAGTTTGTTTACATATATCTAAATTTTTGATAAAATTTAACTACATATTATGTGTATATATACTTCTAGTTCAAGGCAGTTGATGAATATTTCATCATTGAGAGATAAGGGAAATGCAGCTGCAAGAGGCTTTAAGAATCAGTTAGCGTTTGTATAAACTTTTCATGTATTGCATTCTAGTTTAGCATTCAGATAGGACATAACTTACAAAAATATAGTAACATGTTAAACGTTAAATTGATGGAATATATGTCAGCATATGTTCGGCAAATGGGTCTTGGAGTTGGGTTGGGAAATGTACAGTTGGACTTGGACTTGGACTTGGGTTGGGAAATGTTGGGCTGGGCTTACCGAAATATCTCGGTATTTCAGTATTTCGATTTACCGAAGTATCGAAAGTTTAATACCAAGAACAGTATCGAACCTTTGAAATATTTATACCGAATTACTACCGAAATACCGAATTAATTCGGTCCGATCCGGTTTTTCGGATTTTATGCCCACCCCTACTTCAAATCACTCACAAACATTCAAAAATAGTCCCAAATTGTATTCATGTCCAAATACAACTCTAATTTTCAAATATCATTTTCATTTGATTTTTTTTTCACTTTTTTCGGATTTTCACAATTCTTATCTCTAGGCATCCACTAAGCACCCAAAAAAAAAACCTCTCTCTCCTTGAATCAACTCGCTCTCCACGGGTCAAAAATTCTGTACTTCTCCGTCTCAAAGTTTAAAAAATAAAGATATAGTTTTAAAATCTATGTGATTATAGATGACAATATTAAGAATAGGATGAGAAGATTAAAATAAAATTATTTTTATTTTAAAAAATTACATAAATTGTCTTTTATGTAATATTACAGACTAAAAAAGTATATTACATAAATTGTCTTTTATGTCATCTATGAAAGTGTACGAATTTAATGAGCTAGGGCAAATGATATAGGCCACACTCTTCAATGTTGTTTATATATCATTGATTGAACAATATAAACACAACGAATTCATGTGGTTTGTCATTTTTGTGGGTGAATCAAGACCAGCAGTGGATCAAAATGGTTGATGTTTGTCTTTCCTATCAGATTACGGCGAGTGGGTTTTTTTTTCTCCAGATGTCTGCTCACTATAACTTCCTGTAAGCGTAAAGTGAATGGGAATTCATACTCAACAGTTCCTCTTCTACTGTCATCAATGCTGAAAAGAAACTTCGATAAATTGTTAATACCTACATTTTCACCAAAATTCACTAGTCGTGATGACGTCTAACCCGACCTGTTAGGTCAGCCAATTAACAGTTAACACAATTCTAATAAAATAAAGATGATCAACAAATGATATATTTTTATACAATATTCCAAGGACTAATAGTACAAGACTAGATTATTGCAAAAACGGATATGAAATAAATACAACTTCTGTTTGAAATGTACATAAGCAGAATTCAACTCTAGAACTACCCAGGGATAAGTGATAGCCACATCCGGAAGGCACGAACATCTTCAGAGTCAGCCCCCGACATCCACCGCAGCTCCACTCCAAAATCTGCACGCAAGGTGCAGAAGTGTAGTATGAGTACAACCGACCTCATGTACTCAGTAAGTATCTTGACTAACCTCGGTGAAATAGTGACGAGACTTTTTAGTTAAAAGATACTCACTGATATAACCTGTACAGAAGGCTAGCAATAGAAAGAATAGAGTACAAGAAACAAATATGCGAAGCAGTAGATAATTTCTAGAAGAACCACGATTAATATTCCTCAATATCATGACCAATCCTCTCCTTAGAGCGATAACCAGCAAATAAAATGGCACGGCAACACCCTTCGTGCATTTATGCCATCATCATCAACTATACATATAACAGTACCAACCAGGTGAAAGAAATGTCGATAACAGTAATGAAAAGGTAGGAAATACACAGGTAGCAGTGATGAACTAGGCAGTACAGATGGACAACAATAATAGACTAGGTAGGAGGCATAAGAATGATGATATCAATTAGGAAAGAAGAACATAATTTCACCTAACTAGCATAGTAGAAGGCATAGATGCAAATATAACAAATAAGAAGGGAAAGCGTGATTTTTATAAGCTAATAAATAGATGCATGAATGACTAACATGACTAAAGTGTAACAAAATAGAAATGACATGGATGTGGATATAACAGCAGGAAGGGAGGCATGATATTTGCAGTTAAACAGATAGAAGGCATGGACAACACAACAACAACCGAGATAGAGGACAAAGACAGAACAACAACGACAAGTCACGTAGATAACATGGGTGCAACAGTAATAAGTCCAGGTAAGGGCATGAATGTACACACAAGGAAAAGATATCACAACATAAGGCATGTCCCTCGTCCTCGCCTGCACGAAAATACCCTTCGTGCCATGAACTCATTATTTTGCTATGAACCTGGCTCACTCGACAATCATATCTCTTATCTGAACACCAGTCTAGTAGCATACCAAACTGGAACATGAAACCTTTTCTCAAATACGGTTTGTAAATCATCAAAACATAGTTTCATGCTCAACTCAACATAACATCTTTTTCATTTTTTGATTCTCCTCCCCTAATCCAAACCCTTTTTAGCTAATACTTACATCTCCTTGTGAAAATTTTAGTTTCGACCTGAACACAGTAATCATGAAAATATAATGTATATTTTTTCAATATAAGATCTGCTTTGGGGAGAAAATAGGAAAACAATTCATATAATCTGTACGAATTTCCTATTGGAAATTTTTTAAAAACACTAGTGATCCTGCTCTTGGAGATAAAGATATTGGACAAGTTCATCTTCCCATCAAAGAGATCTTTAGATTCTCCAACTGCTGGAAATAAACAGATTATAAGTTATAAAATTAGAAAAACCTTCTAATTAAAATATTAGAAAAGTTTATATGCCTACATTACACTGGTTACCAGAGGTGGTTTTAGCCGTTGTTGTTCTTAGAGCTTGGGAGAGTCACGAGAAAGAGGAGGAAGGTGAGGGGGAGGGTGAAGAAGTGGGTACACGTGACGTCAATTGAAAAAAGACGAGAATGAAAAAAAGGGAAAAACATAGGGTGATGAGAATAAGACATAACAAAGAAAAAATAAAATAAATATATATTTAATAAAAAATTATTATAACAATAAATTTTAATACCTTTTGTTGGTAAATATTTCATTTTAAAATAGTTTGGGGGGGGGGGGAGGGGGGTCATAGGACCTTTACAAAGATAAATTTGTACCTAAGGATACTGGACAAGTTTAAGGTATCTTTATGCCCTTTTCCCTTCTTTATTTCATATACTTGATGCAATGAAACAAGTCATGAAATATGACTAAAACTTCTAATGTTTTGTGCTTTTTGTTGAGTTAAGCTTAAATTAGTTTTGATAGTTAACACACAGTTATTAAGGAACTAGATCTCTTGAAGTTATTTTTTGTATTAATTGGATTACAGATTTCTCAAAGCACATAAGCAAGGACCAGGTTTCTTAGAAGATGCATATCAAAACCAGGAAGCTGATTCCTAATGTAAGTTGGATTCCTTTAAGGAATTAATTTGTGGGTTGTAAGCATACAATAATTGGAGGAATTCATGGTCAACAAGGATTCATTAATTATAGGAGTATTTGTATGGAAAGAAAAAGTAAGTGAATGAGTATTTTAATAAAATAAGATAGAATTCTTGTAGGATTTATTTTTCTTAAGAGGTAACCAATTATTTTAGGTCTTGGAGTAAAAACTGAAAAACGATTCGGTCAACCTCACTCATATGTAATGCATCACGTTGCTCCTATTGAAGTTAATGCTATTTAGCGCAAGTAAGAGAATCATTCAAGGAAAATAACATTCATAGCAAAAATGTACTTTCAGAGATTCAAGCTACTCAATTGAAAAACCAGGTCTAGAAGACAAAACTACTCAAGTTATTTAGTTATTTTGGATTGAGTAAATTGTTCTTAAAGTTTAACCTATTTTGCTTTTGAAAAAGTTTAAATGTCGGTGAACAATTGTGAAGAGTTTGTTTACAATTGTTGTAATCTAAAGTTTAGTTACAATTGGGTTGATTGTAGTGAGTAAAGGTACTAGAATTAGTCATTTTGGTTATTGAGTTGTAACCTAAAATCGCTCTTTGAAGTAGTGAAGTTTTGAGGCAAATCCTATGAGGATAGATCGTGATTTTTACTTCCTTGAACAAAGAGTTTTTTCATGTAAAAATCATTGTGTTGTTTAATTTTCACACTTTATTTTTTGTTTGTATCTAGAATTCTTAGGTTAAAATACCAAGTTCTTTAATACACAAAAATTGGGCGACACAATTTACTCTCTATATGGGGTAAAATTGGTTAGTGACAACTAGGCGAATGACGTAGTGACGTGTGAAACTGTAATGACCCGGCCGGTCGTTTGGAGAGTTTTATCCCCGATCCCCTGTTTACTGCTTTTCCCGTATCTTTTTCTGCTTATGTGACTTTTCGAGAGGTTGTTGTTGTGATTTCAGAGTGAATTGGGACACTTAGTCCCTAAACGGAAGCTTAGGTCTTAGGATTTTGACTGTAGTTGGAATTATGTGAAAATGACTCCGGAATAGAGTTTTGTCGGTTCCGTTAACTCTGTTGGGTGATTCTGGACTTAGGAGCGTGTTCGGACTGTGAATTGGAGGCCCGTAGCTGATTTAGGTTTGAATTGGCGAAAGTCGAATTTTTGGAGATTTTGACCGAAAGTGGACTTTTTGATATCAGGGTCGTATTCCGATTTTAAAAGTTGGAGTAGGTCCGTAATGTCGAATATGACTTGTGTGCAAAATTTGAGGTCAATCGGACGTGATTTGATAGGTTTCGGCATCGGTTGTAGAAGTTTTAAAGTTCATTAAGTTTGAATTGGAGGGTGATTCGTGTTTTTAGCGTTGTTTGATGTGATTTGAGGGCTCGACTAAGTTCATATGGTATTTTAGGACTTGTTGGTATGTTTGGTTGAGGTCCCAGGGGCCTCGAGTGTGTTTCAAATGCTTAAGGATTTGAATTTGGACTTATGCAAATTGCTGAAGTTTTCTGGTTTCTGGTGTTTTCTCACCTGCGGTGGGGAGACCGCAAGTGCGGACAAGCACGTGTGGAAGGAAGAGCGCAGATGCGGATTTGGGCAGCCCAGACTGGGTTCGCATGTACGGATCTATTTGCGCAGAAGCGGCCTCGCTTCTGCGGTGAGATAGTGCGCAAGAGCAGTGAGGGTCACAGGTGCGGTTCCTTGGTCGCAGGAGCGCATCCGCTAGTGCGGCGCTTTTCTCGCAGATGTGGACCCAGGGGACATAACTTAAGTCCGCAACTGCGATGGAATTTCCGCAAGTGCGGCATCGCATATGCGATTATAGGCCCGCATATGCGAAATCGTTCGGCAGAAAAGGGCCAAGTTCGAGGGTTTTATCCCATTTTCATTTTTGGGTCTTTGAGAGCTCGGATTGGGGCAATAATTCAAGGATTTTTCAGAGAGAACTTTGGGGTAATGATTCTTAACTTGTTTATGGTTATATTCCACTAATCTATAGTTGTTTTTATCATCTAATTAAGGAATTTGGGAAAAAAAGGTTGGAAGTTCTTCAACTATGTTTTGAGTATTGATTCAGATTTTGATATCGGATTTGAATAATTTTGGTATGAGTGAACTCGTGAGTGAATGTGTGTTCATTTTTGTGACTTTTAGCCAATTCCGAGACGTGGGCCTAGGGAGGCTTTTTGGGGCAATTTTATAATTTCTTGCTTTAGCTTTGATTTCATTAATTAGATTAGTTTCTTATAGTTGTATTTATGGTATGTAATTGATTTTGGATAGATTTGGACTATTCAGAGTAGGATATTCGTGGAAAAGGCATTATTACCAATTAATTGAGCTTGGTTCGAGGTAAGTGGCTTGCCTAACCTTGTGTGGGGGAAATCCCCTTAGGATTTGGTACTATTGTGATATGTGAGCACAGTGTACGTGAGGTGACGAGTATGTACATGAACTATTTGTTGTAAAACCCAATTTATTTTACTGAGTAATAACCTGTTTTTCCTTTAATTTGAGTTATACCATTTAAATGAGTATTAGTCTGTTTTCATTCTTAATTGAGCTATTTCAATATGTGTAGTTATCCTGTTTAGTCTAATATCGCATGTCTACGTGCTTTAACTGCCTATTTGAACTCTGTGAAGCATGCCTAGTTGATTTCTTGCTTTTCCTTCTTCTTTATCAGTATAACTGTAGAAATCTTGTTGTTAACTGTCGTATTTATCGGTTTGAGCTGTGTGTTTATTTTTGAGACTACGATGCGGCACCTCGGGAGTTCTCCCTGCATATTTACTTTTGAGACTATGAGGCAGTTCCTCGAGAGTTCTCCTTGCACATTTAGTTTTGAGACTATGAGGCGGTACCTCGGGAGTTCTCCCTGTATATTTACTTTTGAGACTACGAGGCGGTACCTCGAGAGTTCTCCTTGTACATTTACTTTTGAGACTACGAGGCGGTACCTCGGGAGATCTCTTTACTTCTTTACTTCGGGACTACGAGATGGTATCTCGGGAGATCCTCTACTGTTTACCCTTGTGTTGTACTGCTACTTTTACTATGTTTTCCTTTTGTTAAATTCCAGTCTCTTAATATACTGTTATATTCCCATGCTTTATTTATTATATACCAGTGGGCCTGACCTGACCTCGTCACTACTCGACCGAGGTTAGGCTTGGCACTTACTGGGTACCGTTGTGGTGTACTCATTCTACTCTTCTGCACATATTTTTGTGTGAAGATCCAGGTACTTCTTATCAGCCCCGCTATTAGCTGAGAGTGTTTGCTGCTGTACGGAGACTTCAAGGTACATTTGCCGCGTCCGCAGACCTAGGAGTCCCCCTCTATTCTCCCATATGTCAAACACTTCATGTAATTTTTTTATTAGACTCTGGTGTATAGAGATGTTATTTTCCTTCTGTAGCTTGTGACTTACGATGTTTTGGTTTTTAGAAAGACTATGTATTTATAGAGTATTGGTTATTGTACATGTCGAGCGACATTGTTACTAGTTATTCAGTTATCCACTGTTGTTAGTTGCCAAGTTTTACTTTCGTTTTGTTATTTTCTGCAATTTGTTAGGCTTACCTAGTCGTAGAGACTAGGTGCCATCACAACATTATGCAGAGGAAGTTTGGGTCGTGACAAGTTGGTATCAGAGCTCTAGGTTCATAAGTGTCGTGAGTCACAAGCCGATTTATTAGAGTCTCGCAGATCGGTACAGAGACGTCTGTATTTATCTTCGGGAGGCTATGGAACTATTAGGAAATATTACACTCCTTGATTCCTTGTCGTGTGAAAATTGTTGAATTCAAAATTCTAAACTTCTATTTTCTATTCTCTCACAGATTGTGAGGATACGTATATGCGGATCTGATGACCAGGCACCCGTGAGAGGTGGGGGCCGGGGTAGAGGCTGAGGACATCCATGTGGTGCAGCCAGAGCACCCGCACGCGCTGCCATAGAAGAGCCCCCAGTAGCTCCAGCCGGAGGGCAGACACCTGAGATACCTGTTGCTGCACCAGCCCTCCAGGAGACTCTAGCCTAGTTTCTGAGCATGTTCAGCACCTTACCTCAGGCTGGATTGATTCCACTTGCTCCTGCCACATCTAAGGCCGGGGAAGGAGAACAGACTCCCGTCGTCGGTACCCCAGAGTAGCGAGTTCAGGTAGACCAGGATCCAGAGATCATACCAGTGCAGCCGGTAGCTCCAGTTCAGCCCGAGGTTAGGGCAACAGTTTATTAGGTGGAGCAGCTCAGACTTGAGAGGTACAAGAAGTGTCGCCCTCCTACCTTTAGTGGATTGGCGTCAGAGGATGCCCAGGAGTTTTTGGAGGAGTGTCACCGTATTCTCCGTACTATGGGTGTAGCGGAGTCGAGTGGGGTTTCTTTTACTGCATTCCAGCTTAGAGGAGCATCCTATCAGTGATGGCATGCTTATGAATTGAGTAGTCGGGCTGAGGCAGGTTCACTTATATGGACTCAGTTCTCGGACATGTTTTTGAGAGACTATGTCCCTCAGAGCCTCAGGGACGCATGGCGCGCGAAGTTTGAGCAGTTACGCAAGGGTGTTATGAATATGTCAGAGTATGCAGTTCGTTTTAGTGATTTGGACCGACATGCACCGGCCTTGGTTGCCACAGTTCGAGAGAGGGTTCGTCGGTTTATTGAGGGTCCCAGTATCAGGAGTAGTATGGCCCGTGAGTAGGAGATGGATATTTCTTACCAGCAGGTTATGAGTATTGCTAGGAGATTGGAGAGCATGCTTACTCGGGATAGAGAGGAGAGGGAGGCCAAGAAGTCCTGAGAGTCTGGCACTTATAGTGGTACTCGTGCCCCAACTGTAGTTTACCATGGTAGGGGCTATGGGAGTCGCCCCGTTCATTCATCTCTTCCAGCCGCCAGTGGTATTTCACCCCTTCTAGGCCCTAGGAGCCTTATTATGCACCGCCAGTATCTAGTGTGCCTCCTGCACGGGGTGCTTTTAGTGGTCAGTCTAGTTGATCTAGCCGGAGCTGGTCATAGCAGCCACGCTCTCCAAGAGCTTGTTTTGAGTGTGGCGACACTCGCCATATGGTGAGGGATTGCCCCAGACTTAGGAGGGGTGCACGTCCACAGACTTCTCATCCACCGCGTGCTCCACCGGGTCCTCAGGCTATGATTCCAGCACCATCTACTGCCCCACCTGCTCAGCCAGCTCAAGGTGGAGGTCGGGGAGGTCGCGATCGCCCTAGAGGAGGAGGCCAGGCCATATATTATGCTCTTTCGGCTCGTACAGAGGCAGTTGCTTACAACTCTGTCATTACAGGTATTGTTCCGGTCTGTCATAGAGACGCGTCAGTCTTATTTGATCCAGGCTCTGCATATTCCTATGCGTCCTCTTATTTTGCCCCGTATTTGGGCGTATCTCGGTATTCCTTGAGTTCCCTATTTATATGTCTACTCTTGTGGAAGATTCTCTTGTTGTGGACTACGTGTATCGTTCGTGTTTGATTGCTCTTAGTGGTTTTGAGACCAGAGCCGATTTATTATTGCTTAGTATGGTAGACTTTGATGTTATCTTGGGCATGGACTGGTTGTCTCCCCATTATGCTATTCTTGATTGTCACGCTAAGACCGTGACACTGGCTATGCCAAGATTACATTGATAAGAGTGGAGAGGTACCTTAGAGTATACTCCCAGCAGAGTTATTTCATTTCTTACTACTCAACGAATGGTTGAGAAGGGGTGTGACGCATATCTAGCTTATGTGAGAGATGTCAGTATTGATGCCTCTACAGCTGAGTCAGTCCCAGTAGTGAGGGACTTTCCAGATGTGTTTCCAGCTGATCTTCCGGGCATGCCACACGACAAAGATATTGATTTCGGCATTGATTTGTTCCCGGGCACTCAACCTATATCTATTCCTCCATATCGTATAGCTCCTCCTAAGTTGAAGGAGTTGAATGAGCAGTTACAGGAGTTGCTTGATAAGGGATTCATTCGGCCCAGTGTGTCACCTTGGGGGTGCTCTTGTCTTGTTTGTGAAGAAGAAGGATGGTTCTATGCATATGTGCATTGATTATCGCCATCTGAACAAAGTTACAGTGAAGAACATGTATCCATTGCCTCGTATTAATAATTTATTTGATTAGCTACAGGGTGCCAGGGTGTTTTCCAAGATTGATTTACGTTCCGGCTATTATCAGTTGAAGATTCGGGAGCCAGATATCCCGAATACTGCTTTCAGGACTCGGTATAGTCAGTATGAGTTCCTTTGATGTCATTTGGGCTGACTAATGCCCTAACAGCTTTTATGCACTTGATGCACAGTGTGTTCCGGCCTTATCTTGACTCTTTCATCATTGTGTTTATTGACGATTTTCTGGTATACTCCCGGACTCAGGAGTATCATGAGCAGCACCTGAGGACTGTGCTTCAGACCTTGAGAGAAAAGAAGTTATATGCAAAATTTTCAAAGTGTGAGTTTTGGCTAGGCTCAATGGCATTCTTGGATCATGTAGTATCAAGTGATGGGATCAAGGTGGATCCGAAGAAGATGGAAGCAGTGCAGAGTTAGCCTAGACCATCACAGAGATCCGGAGTTTTCTTGGTTTGGCGGGGTATTACTATTATTCTTTAGAGGGATTCTCATCTACTACAACACCTATGACCAGGCTGACCCAGAAGGATTCTCCGTTCAGGTGGACAGAGGAGTGTGAGGAGAGATTTTAGAAGCTCAAGATAGCTTTGACTACAGCCCCAGTATTGGTATTGTCTACAGGTTAGGGGTCTTATACTGTATATTATGATGCATCGCGGATTGGTCTCGGTGCGTTGTTGATGCAGGATGGTAGGGTGATTGCTTACGCGTCCAGACAGCGGAAGGTACATGAAAAGAACTATCATGTCCACGACCTTGAGTTAGAAGCTATTGTTCATGTCTTGAAGATTTGGTGGCACTATTTGTACGGTGTCCCTAGTGAGATTTACACCGATCATTGGAGTTTGCAGCATCTGTTCAAGCAAAAGGATCTTAACTTGCGTCAGCGGAGGTGGTTGGAGCTACTTAAGGACTGATATCACCATTTTGTACCATCCGGGGAAGTCCAATGTGGTGGACGATGCTTTGAGTCGCCAGGAAGAGAGTTTGAGGAGTTTAGCATATCTACCAGTAGCAGATAGGCCATTGGCGTTGGATGTTCAGGCCTTAGCCAGCCAGTTTGTGAGATTGGATATTTTTGAGCCGAGTCGAGTATTGACTTGTGTGGTCTCTGGGCCTTCTCTTTACTATCGTATCAGGGAGCGTCAGTATGATGACCCCCATATGCTTGTCCTTAAGGACATTGTTCAGCACGGTGGTGCTAATGAGGTCACTATTGGGGATGATGGTGCATTGAGGATGCAGGGCGGGCTATGTGTGGCCAATGTAGATGGGTTGCGTAAGTTGATTCTCCAGGAAGCTCACAGCTCGCGATACTCCATTCATCCGGGTACCGCGAAGATGTACCAGGACTTGAGGCATCATTACTAGTGGAGAAGGATGAAGAAGGACATAGTGGAGTATGTAGCTCGGTGTCTAAATTGCCAGTAGGTGAAGTATGAGCATCAACGGCCCGATGGGTTACTTCATAAGTTAGAGATTCCGGAGTGGAAATGGGAGCAGATCACTATGGATTTCATTGTTGGACTCCCACGGACTCAGCGAAGGTTTGACGCAATTTGTGTGATTGTGGATAGGCTGACCAAGTCAGCTCATTTCCTTCCTGTGACGACTACCTATTCTTCCGAGCAGCTTGCTCGAATTTATATCCACGAGATCGTCAGGCTTCATGGCGTACCTGTATCTATCATATCTGACCGGGGTACGCAGTTTACATCATAGTTCTGGAGGGTCGTACATCATGAGTTGGGTACTCAAGTGGAGCTGAGCACAGCATTTCACCCTCAGACGAACGGACAGTCCGAGTGTACTATTAATATATTAGAGGATATGCTCCGTGCGTGTGTGATAGATTTTGGAGGTTCTTGGGATCAGTTCTTGCCACTTGTGGAGTTTGCCTACAATAACAGTTAGCAGTCGAGTATCCAGATGGCACTGTATGAGGCTCTGTATGGTAGGCGGTGTCGGTCTCCAGCGGGTTGGTTCGAGCCGGGCGAGGCTAGATTATTGGGTACAAACTTCGCACAACCCAGTCCAGACAGAAGAGTTATGCGGATCGGAAGGTTCGAGATGTTGCATTCATGGTTGGAGAGTGGGTCTTGCTCCAGGTTTCGCATATGAATGGTGTTATGAGGTTCGAAAAGAAGGGCAAGCTGAGCCCAAGGTTTATCGGCCCATTTGATGTGTTGCAACGAGGTCAAAGAACATTGCTTCCGTGAACGTTCAGTGGAGGGGTTAGCCGGTCGAGGAGGCGACTTGAAAGACCGAGCATGATATGCGCAATCGTTATCCACATCTTTTCACCACTTCAGGTATGTCTCTATACTCGTTCGAGGACGAACGATTGTTTTAAGAGGGGGAGGATGTAACATCCTGGCCGGTCATTTTGAGAGTTTTATCCCCGATACCCTGTTTACTGCTTTCCCCGTATCTTTTTCTGCTTATGTGACTTGCCAGGAGGTTGTTGTTGTGGTTTCGGAGTGAATTGGGACACTTAGTCCCTAAACAAAAGTTTAAGTCTTAGGATTGTGACTGTATTTAGAATTGTGCGAAGACGACTCTGGAATAGAGTTTTGTCAGTTTCGTTATCTCCTTTGGGTGATTCTGGACTTAGGAGCTTGTCTGGATTGTGAATTGGAGGTCCGTAGCTGATTTAGGCTTGAATTGGCAAAAGACAAATTTTTGAAAATTTTGACCGGAAGTGGACTTTTTGATATCGGGGTCGTATTCCGATTCCGGAAGTTGGAGTTGGTCCGTAATTTCGAATATGATTTGTGTGCAAAATTTGAGGTAAATGGGACGTGATTTGATAGGTTTCAACATCGGTTGTAGAAGTTTCAAAGTTCATTAAGTTTGAATTGGAGGGTTATTCGTGTTTTTAGCATTGTTTGATGTGATTTGAGGGATCTACTAAGTTCGAATGGTGTTTTAGGACTTGTTGGTATGTTTGGTTGAGCTCCCGGGGGCCTTGGGTGTTTTTCGGATGCTAACAAATTGAATTTGGACTTATGCAAATTGCTGAAGTTTTCTGGTTTCTAGTGTTTTCGGACCTACGGTAGGGAGACCGCAGGTGAGCACCCGCACGTGCGGAAGGAGGAGCACAGATGCGGATTTGGGAAGCCCAGACTAGGTTCGCAGGTGTGGATCTATTTGCGCGAAAGCGGCCTCACTTCTGCGGTGAGATTGTGCGCAGGAGCGGTGAGGGTCGCAGGTGCGGTTCCTTGGTCGCAGGAGCGCATCCGCAGGTGCGACGCATCTCTCGCAGATGCGGACCCAGGGGACTTAAGTTAAGTCCGCACCTGCGATGGAATTTCTGCAGGCATGGCATCGCATGTGCGATTATAGGCCCGCAGATGCGAAATCGCTGGGCAAAAAAGAGCCAAGTTCGAGGGTTTTAGCCTATTTTCATTTTTGGGTCTTTGAGAGTTCGGATTGAGGTGATAATTCAAGGATTTTTTAGATAGAACTTTGGGGTAATGATTCTTAACTTGTTTATGGTTATATTCCACTAATATATAGTTGTTTTCATCATCTAATTAAGGAATTTGGTTGAGAAAGTTGGGGAAAAAGGTTGGAAGTTCTTCAACTACGTTTTGAGTCTTGATTCAGATTTTGATATCGGATTTGGATAATTTTGGTACGAGTGAACTCGTGAGTGAATGGGTGTTCATATTTTGTGACTTTTACCCGATTTCGAGCCGTGGGCCCGAGGAGGCTTTTTGTTTTTGGCGATTTTCTAATTTCTTGCTTTAGCTTTGATTTCATTAATTAGATTAGTTTCTTATAGTTGTATTTATGGTATGTAATTGAGTTTGGCTAGATTTGGGCCATTCAGAGTCGGATATTCATGGAAAGGCATTGTTACCGATTGATTAAGCTTGGTTCGAGGTAAGGTGCTTGCCTAACCTTGTGTGGGAGAAATCCCCTTAGGATCTGGTACTGTTGTGATATGTGAGCGCCGTGTTCGTGAGGTGAAGAGTACGTACACATGCTATTTGTTGTAAGACTTGATTTATTTTACTAAGTAGTAACGTGTTTTTCCTTTAATTTGTGTTATACCGTTTAAATAAGTATTAGTCTGTTTTCATTCTTAATTGAGCTATTCCAATATGTGTAGTTATTCTGTTTAGTCTAATATCTCATGTCTACTTGCTTTAACTATTTATTTGAATTCCGTGAAGCATGCCTAGTTGATTTCCTGCTTTTCCTTGTTCTTTATCAGTTTAACTGTAGAAATATTCCTGTTAACTGTCGTATTTATCGGTTTGAGCTGTGTGTTTACTTTTGAGACTACGAGGTGGTACCTCGGGAGTTCTCCCTGCATATTTACTTTTGAGACTACAAGACGGTTGCTCAGGAGTTCTCCCTGCACATTTACTTTTGAGACTATGAGGCGGTACCTCGGGAGTTCTCCCTGCGTATTTACTTTTAAGACTACTAGGCGGTACCTCAGGAGATCTCTTTACTTCTTTACTTCGGGACTACGAGACGGTATCTCGGGAGATCCCCTACTGTTTACCCTTGTGTTGTACTGCTACTTTTACTATGTTTTCCTTTTCTTAAATTCCAGTATCTTAATATACTGTTATATTCCCATGCTTTATTTATTATATACCAGTGGGCCTGACCTGACATCGTCACTACTCGACCGAGGTTAGTCTTGGCACTTGCTAGGTACCGTTGTGGTGTACTCATGCTACTCTTCTGCACATATTTTTGGGTGCATATACAGGTACTTCTTATCAGCCCCGCTATTAGCTGAGAGTATTTGCTGTTGTACGGAGACTTCAAGGGACATTTACCGCGTTCGCAGACCTAGGAGTCCCCCTCTATTCTCCCCTATGTCAAACACTTCCTGTATTCTTTTTATTAGACTCTAGTGTATAGAAATGCTATTTTCCTTCTGTAGCTTGTGACTTACGATGTTTCGGGTTCTGGAAAGACTGTGTATTTATAGAGTATTGGTTATTGTACATGCCGAGCGGCATTGTTACTAAGTATTCAGTTATCCACTACTGTTAGTTGCCAAGTTTTACTTTTGTTTTGTTATTTTTTGTAATTTGTTAGGCTTACCTATTCGTAGAGACTATGTGCCGTCATGACGTTATACAGAGGGAGTTTGGGTCATGACAAAAACTATAGATAGATGTGACGTGAGTCAGCAAACAACTGGCATCAAGTGTAAGTATGCAATTGGTGCTGAATAAATCATGAAAACAGAGTAGCTGCTAACAAAGATTCAAAGCATTTTCATTGGATAGCATTCAATGAGCAGCCAATATAGAGAATATCTGCATTTATAGCCAACCGTTGTGTAGCCATCAATGCCGGTTTTATTCTCATTCAAAATCAGGGTCTGCATGATCAGCCCCATAGAAATAAGTTGTACAAGTTAGCCACATGTATTGGCAGCTTTATTTACTTAATTAGATGAATGTTTATGTAAATGTACTTTTAAATATAAAGGGAACAAACCAAAGCCCTTTTATTTTTATCTTATTTCGTGTCCAAATGGTAAGTTAATTTACTTTATCGTTTGAAAGTTAACAAAAACTTAAAATGCTTCTACCAAAGTAAACATGAGACGCCCTCTTCAAGAGCACCGTAAATATAAGGGCCCTCTCTTATGAAACTCTCATAGTTAAAGGGAGATTCCTGAAGTGTTTATACCCAAAATCAAAAGTTATCGGATGTGAAAAGATTCTTGAAGCTTTGTTAGTTAAATGAAATAGAATATTTTTTGCACAACACTTAAGCAAAAAGTTTCTTTCATTGACTAAAATTCCAAACTTAGTAAAAAGTTTTGGCATAATTGCAAAAATTAAAGGAAATATGTACATCAGTTCTTGCTGCCAGAACCCGAAGGGAGAGAAGAGTCTTTATTTTCTCTTGTGGGAGAAAGCTGTTCCGCTTCCGGTTCGAGGCTTTCATCTTCTTCATTTTCTCCCTCGGTTCCCGAATTCTCGGAGTTAGTTTTCAAAGAATCAGAAGCAATGGGCCGAGCAGGGAGATTCTCATGAGCAGTTGTCTCCAGCTCCTGGGCCTTGACAATGCATTCAACAATATTAACAATACCCTCTTTGGCCTCCTCCAAGGTCTTCCTCTTCGTATGATAAATGGCGTAGGTTTTCATGAAGGCGATTGAATCTTCTTGGTCTTGGAGTTTGGCTTAAAGTTTTTCAATCTTGGATTGGAGATTTTCATTTTTAGCTTTCATAATGCTGATTTTGGAGTCAAGCTCGACATTGGTTCTTGAATGGATTTGATTATGCTCCATGACCCTTTTGAGCTTTTCCTCCATTCTTGCCCTCTTCTCCTCGGTAGCATTGGAATCCTCGGTTTTGGAGTGTAAGCTAACCTCCAAGTTATTAACTTGTTCCATGAAGGCAAACTCATGATCGGCAGCAGCAGTCATGGTACCATAAAGTTCAACCCACTTAGCCTTTGCTTCCTTAAGATTTTTATGTAGCTGGGCCTCTTCCTAGCTATGAGCCATCCTATTTTGTTTGGAATGCTTCAACCGGGCCTCGAGGTCATCCATTTGAGTAATTCTTGCCTCCAACATTGGGAGGCGCTCGACAAGCTGATTTCTTTTAGCCAAAAGTTGATCTCTTATTTAGAATAAACCTTTGCAGGCCCTCGGAAGCAAGAAGGTTGGCTTGAGAAATATCAGTGGTGAGGTTACTAATACGAAGCACAAATTGAAAGGAGATAGAAGGGAGTTATATTATTACATGTGTCGAGCAATACATGCTATTATTTATCAGACATTCCGTAGAAAGAGAGTCCATCTTTCTCTGAGGCCAGCGGCTTCAGATAATTAGCAAGCTCTACTAGCTTGGAAAGTATATGGCACTCTTTCGAAACCGAAAGAATGGCACTTAGTTTTCCATGAGGGTATTTAGAGGGTGCCGAATAAGTATTTCCCAAGTTTTCGTGATAGGACGATCGTCGAGAAGGGGCATTTCCTACTTGTTCAGCTGGGGCCGGTGGAGAAGAAACAGTTGGCATAGATGGAGAAGAAATTGTTATCGGCTCAGAAGTTGTCGGTGGAGGGAGGTCAAGAATTGAACTCCTTTGACCAAAAACAACCATGGGGATTCAAAAACGAGATGAAGCGTTTTCGACTATGTCCATCTCCCCCCAGAGTTCTGACCTTTCTTTGGTGGTGGAGTTTGAAGCTCTCCCGACTCATCATCCGATTGAGCTGACGAAGACCTTTTTCTTCTTTGAAGGGGAGCCTATTCATCATCGGCTCCTTCTTCATCATCTAGGACCACTGTGGCCGGTCCGGTTGGTGTTTCTTTTATTCTCTTCTCCTGAGTCCCAGCTGAGGAGGGATGTTTCATGTTTTATTTCTTGTTTTTGGGCTGGGGATTCAGAGAGGAGGTACCTTCACCGGAAGGGCGAGTAGATTAGCGAGCCCTCCTCTGGTTAAGGACATTCTAAAGTAGTTGTTTGGCTTCTTCCGAGTTATCAAGGATATCGATGTCGGGGCAAACGACAGATCCTTTCTAAAGTCCTGTGTGATAGAAGAAGAAGGTTAAATTGCTTCTGAGATATATTGAAAGATTGAAAGAAGGGAAGAAGAATCCTTGTTTACCATGGTTTTTGGCTTTTGACCCATATTTGGGAGCCATTTCTTTCCATCTCCGGGACTCTGATGTTGTAATATCCAGAATTTTTTGTACCCATCGGTCCATATCTTGAACTCGTGGAGGCTCATACTGAGTGGCTGGAATGTAGAAAATAAAAATTTAGCAAATAAAGAAGTTTTCTTTTTACATGGAAAGGAAATAGATGCCCGAAAAACTTACGGAAAGGATTCCATGATTCCGGAAGAAGAGGTGCTGCGGCCGGGAGGATGTCCCTAGTAGTAATAACAATGAATCGTTCCATCTATCCACAGTCCTTATCATCATCGACGATGGTGAGCAGGGCATGATGACCACGTTTGGTAAGTTTTAGCACACCCCCGCGAAAGATCTTCGGGGAGTAAAGGTTCATCATATGTTCAAGAGTCAAGGTTTTCCCGATCTCGAGCACAACTGGCTGAGGCAGGCCACCGTACGCTACACGGAAGGGCCTACTTATGCCTACCATATATGGTACCGGTGACAAAACTCTAAGATTATTGGGTCGACTCCTTCACCCACTATCAATATGAAAGGGCCCAAAGTGAAGGGGTATGTAAAAACATACATGAACCCTGATTTGGAGAAAGTGACCCTTTCTACCTCACTAGGAGTGAGGATTTCAATGTTGTCCCAGTGACAATCCTCCTTCACGACAAGAATGCTAGGAGGACGGATAGAAGAAGGGCACATGTTAACACGCCAGTGTCTATCACTTTTGGGATTTGTAGGTTCTTTTTATTCTTGAAGGTCAGATTTTGTGCTAAGGTGAAGAGGTATGATGGTGTTTACGGTTGGAGGTTCAGACTCGACATCAACCTTTTTGGTTCTTATTTTCTTTGGACCTCCACCGAAGAAAAGGCCAAAATTCCCGAAGGCAGCAATGTTAGAAAACATGATGGTGAGAAATTTGTGAAGAAAAGAATTACTAAATAAGTTGAAATTGCAGTAGGGTTCCGATATAAATCGAAGAAGAATAAGTTGTAAAAGGTAAAAAGTTAAAATGAGGAGTAGTAGAGAAGTTATAGATGACAAAAATCGTGGTCATGATTACCTCAAAAATGGGCGGAAATATTTGCTGAATCATGAAGCAACACATGTTCGGGTCATTAATTGGAGAAGATGTGCGCCCTTTCAAGTGTTAGAAGGCCGTTCAAGAACTTTCCCCGCTATGAAAGAAACTCTTATCTACTTTCGCATAACACAGAGTTGCGTCACCGGAAAGTAGGGGACTATCTGTATGTGGTAACATTGGTTAGTGGTAGCTGGGTGATGGTAGGATATAATTGCGTATTTTAGTTGCTTATCACAGTCTAATTTACTGCTTTTTTATTGTGTTTGAGCTTTAATTGCTAGTGTTTTGCACTTATTATGTGTTTTATGCCTTGTAGGAGCAATTTTGAGTTATGTAGATATTGTGGAACTAATTCGAGCTATGTGGAGCTTTGAAGTATGAGTAAAATCCCAAGGGATTAAGCCAGGATCGTGTTCGGGGGTCGAGGATCAATTCTGGACGTCAAAATTCAAGGAAGAAGCAACTGCTGAAGAAATGCACTAGTGCGAGGCACTGTGCGAGGCATTAGTGCAAAGTTTTGTCAGAAATATCCAAAGTTCAGACACTGAGTTTTTTAATCTGACAGGAAAAAGCATTAGTGCGACATTCCCTGGGCAACGCACAATGCGATGCATGGAAAGCATTAAGTTTGCAAGTTTTCCTATTTCGACTAGGAAAGGGAGATTTCGTCTACGTCTGACCCTACTTGGTATAAATACAAGGAAAACCGTTATTTTCTGGACTTTTGACATACTTTAGACCTAAGGAGAGCACAAACCACGCTTTGGATGAGGCTTCTAACTAGTTTTTCTTCTCTTCTCTTCTTTTAATCTCATAGTTTATTAGTTCTAGAATTTTGGGTGCTACATGAACGTTGTAGTTTGAAGCTTGAATTGTTTTTATTATTTTATCATGTTGGTTTATTTATTCAATCTTGCGCGTAATTATTTGATTGCTTGATCACCAATCGAATACTATCTACGAATCTAGGATTTAACTCGGGGAACGGATTTGCGGTTAGGATAGGGATATACCTAATTGCCTTGCTTGATTATTATACGAAAATTATTAATACGTTCTTTTTAATCCTAATTCCATAGAAATATAGGCGTTAGGTTAGCTTGAATAGGTGAGTAGTACTTCGGGAGAAGGCTATGAGTAATATTAACCTTGTCAACCAATAAACCAGATAAATTAATTAGACAATTTAAGTGAAAATACAACGGGATTGTTAGCTAACCCATAGCTCTGGAATATTTTCTCCCATTGAATTCATCTCAAAGATTGCCAACTTATTTCTTTAATTTCTTAGTTTATTACTCTAGATTAGTTGTAGTTAAATATTCATACTTTAGAAATCGCTTGAATAGATTAAATGTTTGGGTTTATTTAGTTGATAGTTAATCACAAATTCCTGTCGGTACGATATCTGGACTTACAATCCTATATTACTTGTAGGACCACGTATACTTGCCTTTGCATTTGGGAGCAACAAGTTTTTGGCGCCGTTGCCGGGGATTTAGAAATTAACTATTCTACTAGATTAGATTTTTACTTTTTTGTCTATTCAAGTTTTTTTTAATTTTTATCTTAGTTTAATATTTTATTATCTTTGTTAATATGACATCTTGGAATGAGAATTGGTCGAATATTGGTTATTCTTATTATGGTGATCTTTGTCCATATTGTGGAGGATCACACTTGTAGCAAAAATATGAATCTCAATCTTATGAGTGGAATATTCGTAATATGTGTGGTGGTCAAGGTGGCCATTGGGATGGTTGTCCTAATTCTTGTTATCCTTCTCAGAGCTCTTATTATGATATTTCTAATAATATTTATGAGTTTGATAGGAGAAATGAAGTGGATGATATGGAACGCATTGCTCGCATTATGGACATAATGAGGCAAGTAGCCGAGCAACAAGATGTGATGAGGCAAGTAGCCGAGCAACAAGATAAAATTCACAAAAAAGACTACCTTAGTGATCAAAGGACTGCAAGCTAGAATGGATGAATTAATGGCCAGTTTTCAAGAAGAACCTTAACTCGACGAAGAGAGCGAGTTCCTACAAGAAGATAACTTTGAAGAAGCAGATATCGTGATCCAATCTTGGCTAGAGGAACAAGCTCAACTGGTAAAATTTCATGGGGTTCTACGTAATGGTCTTTCAAATATGGCAGAACAGCTGAGAGACGAAAAAACTTAGCTCAGGCAAGAGATAGACCAATTTGGCTCAGATATTCATGATATACAGGCTCAATTAAATAAAAAATTTGAGGCGCCTGATGCCCTACAACCAATTTTTGTGGATACAGGCCACCTTGTGGAGCGAAAAAAGAAATTCCAACTACTCGACCAAAATATTATTAATAATGCCAGGGTTGACAAAGTGTGCAAAAGTGAGGATGTCAAAAGTGAAGCGATTCTAGAGTTGGAGCGCATTGGATCTCATTCTAACCATTTTTCAATATTGTGCTTGATTGGTGACATGAGAATTGATCCACTCGAGCCTATGGAAGAGTCAATGAATGGAGGACAAAGTGCTTATATTCTGAAATTTGTGATGCCAAGGAGACAAAACGACATCCCTCACTTAAAGGCCAAGAAGTGCAAGATGCGATACCTATTGCTTGGTTTCTTTATTTTTACACCACCGCCCAAGGAACGTGACAGAAAAATTGATGCAAAACTAGGGGCGCAATTCATATCCCCAAAGTGGAAGGAAAAGTGATGAAGTAATGTAAGTCGTGCCACGACTATAAATAAGGCGCTTGTTGGGAGGCAACCCAATTCTATTTTTTTTTGTGTGTTATCGTTGTAGTGTTGTTTTTGTGTTTTGTAGGAGTAGGAGCATGGAATAAATCCATTAGGCGTGTGAAAAATTGAGCAGGTGGTTGAAGTTAAGTGTGGGGTGCCCGCACAAAGGACCATACCTGAGGGAAGTCTGAGTACCCGTGAGCTGCTAATTCTTCGGCCTTTGGCCTACCAGAGAGCCTCTTTTACCCTCTTGTTATTTATAGTATGCATTGAGAACATTGCACAATTTTAAGTGTAGGGTGAGGAGATTGTCTGTGTCATTTTCTGTGCTATCTTAGCTTAGTGTAGTAGTTTTTGATTGCGAAAAAAAAAATCAGAAAATTGGGACTTTTTCCGACGATGGATCTCCTAGATAGTTTTCTTGAGGGATTTAAGTCGAAAGAAAAAATACAAAAAAAAAATTCTTTTGTAGGTAGTGTAGCAATTACCCCTTAGTTTTTTTTTGTGCCGCGATTCTTTTCCAAGGGTTTTGTTTGAACCGGGTGTAGTTAGTTGTATTTTTTTAGGAGTAGGAGCCAGTGTGATGTGATTGGAATTGAAGTAATATCTCTTGACTTTGTTATGCCTTGAGAATAGTGAGTACTTTGGTTGTGACATTTAGGCTCAGTTTTTGACTCTTGTATAAGTACCTTAAATTGTATGATCTTAACTTTGCTTAACCGCTTTGGCTAGAGTGTCATGATGAGTCCAATCCTGAGTGAGTTATGTGCCATGTGTGTGAGGTTTGTGTGTTATTCTGTGCATTGCATTTGATGTCTAGAACTTTCTCCGTGTGTTTGCAAAGCAAAATAGTAGTTTTGTTCAGTCTTGGAAGTGATATAGGCGTTTCTTTGTTGAGCCATATATATATATTTTACCCTCCTAATTGTTATGTATCGTAGTTAACCCTTTGAGCCTATAATCATATTTCTTTGGCAACCACATTATATGCCTTACCCATTTATTTGAATTAACCATATATTTTAACCATTTCACCTCTCATGAGCACTTGTATTGTAATGAACTTTGTAAAAGTTAAAGTGTGGGGTGGTTAGTTTAGCTTTTAAGTGGAACTAATGAAATAAGGAGAAAGGTGCATTATTTTAAAAAAGTAAGAGCCACTTGAATTGAAAAACAAAGAAAAAAAATAGTTGTATTGTTGTAAAAAATATTGCCTTGATAGTGGTGACTCTTGATATAATTGTGCTTAAAGAAGAATGGAGTTAATATACATTGATGTGAATGTGGAGTTATGGTTTGACATAAGTGTGGGGTTTTAAATATTAAAGTGTATGTATTAAAGTACTTAGGGAGGTGTAGTCACTCTTATATCCAAATGTATCCTACCCGACCCGCAACCTATATTACAACCAATTAAAGTCCTACTTGATCTTAGACTGAATGAGCTCGATTAATAGAGCAGTATACTACGGGAAAGCCTATGGCGCATCTTTTGTGGCATATGAATGTTATTTCTGAGAGTGAGAGAATTCTTTATATATTGAGTTCCTAATTATTCTTAAATTTTATTGAGTATGGAACTACTCTTTTTTATTGTGTGAGGGCACTTGATTCATAAAGGAAAGGTAATGCTTGACCTCTACGTTAGAGTAAGTGAGCGGTTGTGAAAAATGCATGGTGCTTGTGAGTCAAATCTTGAGATGATGATGTTACACTATTGTCCTTAGTGTATTTTAAATATTCTTGGTGTAATGAGTTAGGAGGATTGTTTAAAAAGGTTGTGTCTATATAAAGTGTTGTTTGATTACTCAAGAACGAGCAATGATTTAAGTGTGGGGTGTTGATGGTAGTCTATAATTGCGTATTTTAGTCGCTTATCGCACTCTAATTTACTGTATCTATTGTGTTTGAGCTTTAATCGCTAGTGTTTTGCACTTATTATGTGTTTTATATTTTGTAGGAGCTGTTCTGAGTTATGTAGATATTGTGGAACTAATTCGAGCTATGTGGAGCTTTGAAGTCTGAGTAAAAGCCCAAGGGATTGAGTCGGGATCGTGTTCGGGGGTCGAGGATCAATTCTGGACGTCAAAATTCAAGGAAGAAGCAACTGTTGAAGAAATGCACTAGTGCGAGGCATTAGTGCAAAGTTTTGTCAGAAATCTCCAAAGTTCAGAGACTGAGTTTTTTGGTATGACAGGAATAGGCATTAGTGCGACATTCCCTGGGTGACGCACAATGCGACGCATGGAAAGTATTAGGTTTGCAAGTTTTCCTATTTCGACTAGGAAAGGGAGAATTCGTCTAGGTCTGACCCTACTTGGTATAAATACATGAAAAAACATTATTTTTTGGACTTTTGACATACTTTAGACCTAAGGAGAGCACAAACCACGCTTTGGAGAAGGCTTCTAACTAGTTTTTCTTCTCTTTTCTTCTCTTCTTTTAATCTCATAATTTATTAGTTCTAGAATTTTGGGTGCTACATGAACGTTGTAGTATGAAGCTTGAATTATTCTTATTATTTTATCATGTTGGTTTATTTATTCAATCTTGCGCTTAATTATTTGATTGCTTGATCAACAATTGAATATTATCTATGAATCTAGGATTGAACTAGGGAGAGAGAATTTTAGATTGCATATAAGATTGAGTAGAGCGAGATCTTGAACCTGATTAACGGGGAACAAATTTGCGGTTAGGATAGGGATATACCTAATCTCCTTGCTTGGTTATTATACGGTAATTGTTAATGCGCTCTTGTTAATCCTAATTCCATTGGAATATAGGCGTTAGGTTAGCTTGAATATGCGAGTAGTACTTCGGAAAAAGGCTATGAGCAATATTAACCCTGTCAACCAATAAACCAGATAAATTAATTAGACAATTTAAGTAAAAAAAAAACTCAATGGGATTGTTAGCTAACCCATAGCTCTGGAATATTTTCTCTCATTGAATTCATCTCAAAGATTACCAACTTATTTTTTTAATTTTTTAGTTTGCTACTGTAGATTAGTTGTAGTTAAATATTCATACTTTAGAAATAGCTTGAATAGATTAATTGTTTGGGTTTAATTTAGTTGATAGTTAATCAAGTCCTTGAGGGTACGATATTTGAACTTACAATCCTATATTACTTGTATGATCACGCATACTTGTGTATGCGTTTGGGAGCAACACTGGGCAAATGACGTAGTGACACGTGAAACTATAGACATGTGTGACGTGAGTCAGCAAACAGCTGGCACCGGGTGTAAGTATGCAATCGGTGCTGAACGAATCCCGAAAGCAGAGTAGCCGATAATAAAGATTCAAAGTGTTGTCATCGGATATCATTCAATGAGCAATCGTTATAAAGAATATCTGCATTTATAGCCATCCGTTATATAGCCATTAATGATAGTTTTATTCTCATTTAAGAGTAGCTTGATTTAGGGATCTTATCTCCCTAAATATAGCTATAAATAAGAAAATTATCATCATCGTAGGGGACAAAAACATTTTGTACCCAAAAAAGCTGTACTCTACTCTCATTTGATAATATAACTCTCAGTCTTAGTTCTTGAATATTGTTCTCACTCTTGCCATCGGAAAGGCTAAGTCCTAAGCTAGACTTGTAATTTCCTTTAATTTCGTTTCATAATTTTTTTGTTCTTATTTTTTTAATATTTTTTGGATCAAATCAATTCACTTATTTATAAACCATATTATAAATTAAACTGTACTATTTTACGGGTAAATACGCTCTCTTGTATCTAGATGCATCCTAAAATAATACAATACCTTTTACTCCGGGAGAGACTATCATCTTTAGAAAGTTATTTATATTTGCTGCCCTCTATTGAGTGGCGTTGATGCCGTTACTTATGTCCTAAGGTGAACCAAACAGGAAGGCTATAATCTACTTATTCGATCAATTGCCATCTAACTTGAAATGTGTTTATCCCTAATTAGCTAGAAAAGTTATTGTAGTACATCAGTTAGTGACACGTTATCTGCAATTGCAGAGGCATAAAGGTCTCTAGTTGTATTAATGTCCTCTAAAACTAGACTTAGGTCTATTTAAGCCCGCCTAACGTATATAAGAAGAGAGCAGAAAATATAGATTAAAGGCGCCATTGCCGTTAGCTGGACCATTTAATTTCCCTAAATGCAATCTCAGAACCCATTTTTGGGAAACAAAGACAATTCGAGCTGGCCCAATACCTTTTATTTTCTTTCTTTCTGGGACCCCCTATACCAGTTGAGTTTGACACTTCAGAAAATGTCCAAACAGTTATGCATAAAAAAAGGGCAAAGGGCCAAATCCACACTACTTTCGAAAATGGTCTAAAAATACCCCTCGTTATACTATTGGGTTATCTATATCCCTGCAGTCATACTTTGAGTTTAAATATACCCCTCATTTAAACGGAGGGACACGTGTCATCGTCTTGTTGGTCAATTCTAAATATCTCCTAATTAATTAAAAAGACTCATTACCCATATTCGAAAAATATTTTTTTTTTGTAAAAACTGGAAAAAACTAATTTTTTTTTTTTTTTACTAAAAACTAAAAAAAACAAAAATATTTTTTTCCAGTTTTTACAAAAAACCTGCTTTAAAAAAACTTAAAAATATTTTCTAAAACAATATTTTTGTAAAAACTGAAAAAAAAATTGAAAAGTAATTTTCTAAAGCAATTAAAAACTGGAAAAAAACTGAAATATTTTTAACTAAAAACTGAAAAAAAAAATATTTATTTTTTCAGTTTTTACAAAAAATTGCTTTAGAAAATTACTTTTTAGTTTTTTTTAATTTTTAAAAATATTATTTTAGAAAATATTTTTCAGCTTTTTTTAAAGCAGATTTTTTTTGTAAAAACTGGAAAAATAATATTTTTATTTTTTTTCAGTTTTTAGTAAAAAACAAAAATAGTTTTTTCCAGTTTTTACAAAAAAAATTGCTTTAGAAAATTAATTTTCAGCTCTTTGTTTTTCAATTTTTACAAAAATATTTTTCACTTTTTTCTAAAGCAGTTTTTTTGTAAAAACTGAAAAAAAAATAATTGTTTTTAGTAAAAATAATTTCAGTTTTTTCCAGTTTTTACAAAAAAAGAATTGTTTTAAAAAATTATTTTTCGGGTATGGGTAATGAGTCTTTTTAATTAATTAGGAGATATTTAGAATTGACCAACATGACGATGACACGTGTCCCTTCGTTTAAATGAGGGGTATATTTGAACCCAAAGTATGACTGCAGGGGTATAGATAACTCAATAGTATAACGAAGAGTATTCTTAGATCAATTTTCGAAAGTAGAGGGGTATATTTGGCCAGATCATTTTCGAAAGTAGAGGGGTATATTTGGCCCTTTGCCGATAAAACAAAGACACAGAAAAAAGAAAAACAAAAAGAAGTATCGTCCCCGGAGAGATTCGAACACTCGCAATTGACCAACATGATGATGACACGTGTGCCTCAGTTTAAATGAGGGGTATATTTGAACCCAAAGTATGACTGCAGGGGTATAGATAACTCAATAGTATAACGAAGGGTATTCTTAGATCATTTTCGAAAGTAGAGGGGTATATTTGGCCCTTTGCCGATAAAACAAAGACACAGAAAAAAGAAAAACAAAAAGAAGTACCGTCGCCTGAGAGATTCGAACTCTCGCGGGGAAACCCCATGTACTTAGCAGGCACACGCCTTAACCACTCGGCCAAAGCGACACTTCGTTATACAAGACCTTGTTGTCTGTAATATATCTGTCATATGCCTATTGTCCATCAAAGAGCGTCCATTTCTGGAAAGTAGTAGAAGGCCGAACGAGACAGCAAGTGCTCTAGACGATAGCAGTGCATTAATCTTTTCGCAGTATTTAAATTTGGATTTTATTTCTCCCTTAATCTTCTTAAGCCGCTAATTGTTAGTAATTGATTTTATTTCTAAAAGGGCAATGAAAAACACGACTGAAGCAATTAATATATACAAGGTTCATTGCTGAGAGTTTTTTTTTTTCCTCCTCTATCCTGAACCCATTGGACTCAACTAATATAGATTAGCACGATACAGTCTATTAGAAGGGAAACATCTACTTACTAGAGATTTCTCCATTCCAAGGATTTGAAACCAAGATTTCTTAATAAGGGTGGGAACCTATCCATCCACCATACTTGCAAACTAAGAGTTATTGTTCGAATTTCGAGAGTCAAATAATTTTTTTTTAATATTGATCTTTTCATATTCCTTTCGTTTGAAAAAGAATATCATAGTTTGACTTGACATAAATTTTAATAAAAAAGGAAGACTTTTGAGATATTTGGTTTTAAATAAGCCATAATATTTGTGTGACTATAAAACTTTTAAAATTTATAATATGAAATGTGTCATAACATTTGTGTGGTTATAAGTGCTTCCTATTAAAAAAAAAATTAAAAGGTGCCAATCTTTTTTAAACAGAATAATAAGGAACTAATGTCAATATTTTTGAAACGGAGGGGGTATATCTTTTAAATATTTGAAATTGTGAATTATTGTGATTTATTCTACTTTTAATTGTAACGACCCGACTGATCGTTTTGAGCTTTAGTATTCTATTCGGTGGTTTAAAACTTTGAGTAACTTTATATTATGTATTATGACTGCGTGTATGGTTGGTTTCTGTTTTCGAGCGGTTCAGAATTGATTTGGAAGAATGATTCTCATTTTTGAAGTTTTAAGTTGTAAAAGTTGACCAAGGTTTGACTTTTGGGTAAACGGACTCGGAATCGGATTTTGATTATTTCGATAGGTTCGTATGATGATTTTGGAATTGTACGTATATTCGGATTTGGTTTTGGAGGTATCCGACCGGGTGACAGTAGCACACTACCCCATAGTCAAAATACAACCGAACAACATTTAGTAGGCATTTGGACATAAGAATTGTAAAATTCGAAAAAATGGTGAAAATATTTTTCAAAAGAAAATGGTATTTGAAATTTAGAGTTGTGTTTGGACATAAATTTTAGTTTGGGTTGTTTTTGAAGCTTTGTGAGTGAAAATTTTGAAAAATAGCTTTTTGGAATTTTTTAAATTATCAAAAATTTCCAAAATGGATCTTCAAGTGAAAATTAAAAATTATAAATGCTGATTTTGAAAAAAATTAAATTTGTTTTGAAAAAAACTTCCATCAAATTTTATGTCCAAACGGGCTCTTAGAGTTTATTTCTTGTGTGGTTCATTGGTTTCCACAACTTTTAGAATCTGCTATCTTGGACCCCATCTCTTTCACTTTTCCAAAACAAAACCCCTCATGCCAATCAATATCGCTGCTACTTGAACCCTCAATCGTCCTTCATATTGTGCTAATCTAATCAAATGGCTTCTTTGTCCAGATTTATTGTAAAAGATTGTTAATTGCAGTCTTCAGACGCACTTCACAGACCAAGTTAGGGGTTTTCTGCTCGAAGGACATCCACCCATTTTAGTATGTTCCACATTTCTTTTCTTACTTCTTTAGTGTTCTGTTCATTAGTTTGATTTATTTAGTTGCAATTTTGGTACTGTTGATTAATGATACGATTGTTTAGGAATGATCATTGGCTAGTAGTTGATTTTGGGAATTTACTTGAAATTTTCTTTTATTAAGCCTAATAGTTATATTGAATGTCCATATTAAGGTATAAGGAGTGGACTTAGTGGACATGAGAGTGGAAGATGTAATTTGTTCTTAAATAAGAACCAAATTTCAGATGTTGCTTTCCCAGTTCAATCCTCATTTATTGGGATCACTTCACTGTGGAATTCAAAAATATCTTGCAACGCAGCTACAAATGTGTCAATACGAAAGAAATAATTGAGACTTTGACCACTATTTTTCCTCTCTGGGTTATATTAGGTACAATCCTTGGCATCTATAAACCTGTCGTGGTCACTTGGTTGGAAACATACCTGTTCACTCTTGGTTTGGGATTTCTAATGCTTTTGATGGTTTGACACTAACATTTGAGGACTTCCGACGATGCTTAAGGAACCCATGGACTGTTGGTGTTGGATTTCTGGCTCAGTACTTCATCAAACCACTTTTAGGCTTTGCAATAGCAATGATTTAAGACGTGTGGAGGCGAATTTTAGGGGAAAAGCTATTTCCAAGGGTTGAGTTGGCCTAGTTGAGGTAAGTATCTTGCCTAACTTTGTGTGGGGGAACTACCCCTTAGAATTTGAGTCATTTGTGCTAATTGTGTCATGTGAAGGCCGTGTACGCGAGGTGACGAGTACGTGCTCGGGCGTATTTGTGGAAATTTGACCGTTTAGGGCTCTTAGGTTCTTACGTTCATTAGATATGAAGTTGTTTGTCATGTTAAATCCCTCATTTACTAAATTCACCCTTACGTGTCTTAATTGGAATTAATTGCTTCATGTTCTACCCTTATTGCCGATTAAACTCTTATGTGCCTTAACTGAAGTTGTTGCCTCTTTTGTCGTCATGCTATCCTTTCCGTAATTGCTTAACCTTAATTGAAATCATTATTATATTTCAGTAATTGCTTAACCTTAATTGAAGTCATTATTATCTCTTCCGTAATTGCTTAACCTTAATTGAAATCATTATTATCTCTTCCGTAATTGCTTAGCCTTAATGGAAGTTTGTTATCCCTTTCATTGTTGACATATTCTTATTTGAGGTCATTGATTCATGCTATTTCTCTTGTTGTCGAATTGTACTTTCGTAGAATAATTGTTACACATTACCTCTCCCTTGTTGAACTATTCTTGTTGAGATTATTACTTCAATGTTGTGTCTTTCTTTGTGAGTTCGTTCTTCCGTTTCTTTGTGTTCTGAAGTTCTCGTGTTAATTTACTTGCCGTATTCTCGTGTTATTGTTGTTGTTGTATTCATTGTTGTTGAGCCGATGGCTATACGTGGTTATGATATTGAAACTATTTTGAGGAAATGTTGTGGCATGTGGGCACATATTGTGAAAGTCATTTATTTGAGAGTTATGTTTTGGCACACGTGTTGTTGTTGAGAGAATTGTTATTGTGTTTGCACGGGGTTTCTGACGTGCGATTGTTATTGTGTTTGCACGAGGTTTCTGTCGTGCGATTGTTATTGTGTTTGCACGCGGTTTTTGTCGTGCGGTTGTTATTGAAATGCATGCGGTGGTATAAGGTTTGGGTGTTGAAACGCATGCAGTGAGATAAGGTGGGCTTGAAACGCGTGGCTAGTAGGGGAACTACTAGAAGTCATCGGTGTGATAAAGTGGGCTAAAATGCGGGATGCTATTTCGTGAAAAATGACTTTCAAAACTAAATATAAAGGCTCCCGCGGTGATATAAGGAAAGTTGTGATTCATTTTATGATTTGAGACTACGAGGCGGTACCTCGGTAGGGCTCTTGTTGTCATTTCCCTTTTGTGTGCACTTGTCTTTGATTGTTGTTTTCCTTGGCATACTATTAATTGTTTCCCTCCATGTTGCACTATTTGCTCAGTTCTATGTAGCTAATCTTATTTTGCTAGTCGCTGCACCAAACTTCATTGCTGCCTTTATTATATTGTACATTTCGTGGTGACCGTTTCTTATGTGTCATTCATTGTTTCTACTCTTATTTGTTGACTTGAATTGTGGTAGAACACTTGCACAAGCATACACGTAGTTAATTTACCCATATCGGTTGTAAAAGATGAATCCTGACGTTATTAACCATTATACGTACTCTTGTCTATTTGCCTTTTGTGTGAGGGATGTTCTATTAACACGTCAGTCGTCCGTGCAATTATGAGTTGTAATGTGGGCACAAGATGCCAAGTGGTTAGGGTTCACGAATTGGGACCCGTGATTTGTGATTTTGAGGTTTGGCACCTCGTGGAAATCCTTGTGTAAAACTGGTGTGAAATTGGTTGTTCCTACTAGTTATGACTTGTCTTCTTTTCTGGTTTCACCGGATTTGGACTGTGCTCAGCTTACTCTACAGTGTTATTACCTGCTGTGTCTCGTTGCTATCTGTTACTTTTAGTCCCTTTTATAAATGTTGTATTATTATTGTCATCATACCTAGCCTTATACTGATATTGTTCCCCGCTAGTTCTACATGTATACTTGTTCAGATTGTTTAGTCCAGTGGGTGTGTTGACTGTCCCTCGTCACTACTCACTGAGGTTAGTCTTGATACTTACTGGGTACCGTTGTGATGTACTTATACTACACTTTTGCACATTTTTTGTGCAGATCTCAGGTGCCTCGGCTATTGTTTATTATTAGCTAGCTGGTCGAGCATTGATGTGGAGATTCAAGGTAAACCTGTCACATTCGCAGGCCTCAGAGTCACCTTCTGATATTGTACTTTTACCGTTTAATTTCCATTCTGAGCAGTTGTATTTAGGGATTCTTGTAGTAAACTCAGTAGAGCTTATGACTTGTACTACCGGTTTTTGGAATTGTAAGTTATATATAAAGATTTCTATTTCATATTTATCATTGATGGTTGAATTCTTCTATTAATTTAGTAAGTGTTAAGCTTACCTAGTCTTAAAGACTAGGTGCTGTCACGACATCCTACGGAGGAAAATTGAGGTCGTGATATTAACGTAATTTTCAAATATGTAAATTTCTTTTAAAAACCTTACAAATTATATTCTGAATTCACGGTTAAAGTTAGGAAGTTTTACTCTCGATATCATCATAACGTCAGGGAGTAATAGTTAGGTTTATGCCTGTACTTGTCATCTTTGACGTCAAGGATTGAGTCTCAGATGAATCATTCCCTTCCCGATTGTCCAAACGAGTGTTACAAAGAAGAATCTCATTTTCACATGATAAGACTCAATGGAGTAATAAGATAAGATCGGTATTACATTACCAAACCGTGATTCCACTACTCCACTTTTATTTGTTGGCTTGTTGTAGTATTAGCAGCAGTAGCATGGGGACCAGCAGGTTTTTGTAAAACAAGAAATACAGTTTAACTTTGGAAACCTAGGATAACAAGTACATGAGGTACAAGAGCAACTCAAACAGGAAGGACATTTTAAGTTATAACAACTGCATTTGCATATGGAATTGCTGCAGCCCTGGAAACATGGACAGGAGCAACATCGACACTTCGGTATTGAACAACTGATGGATGAGCAGCAGTTACACAAATTACAGTTACAGCAGTTTGGCATCTTCAAACAGCAGCAAATCCGTGAGAGGTTAAAACATGATGAAGCTCTGCAATACCAAGCAAACTCGATTGTTAGTCCACTACTAAAAAACTGCAAAAATCCGTCCAAGAAAACCAACCGAAATCGGTCGGAAACATAGAAAAACTGACTGATTTTAATTCGTTGAAAAAATAGTGGTCGCTAACGTGTGGCGACCGAAGACGATCATAATTTCTGACTGAAGTCGGTGTTAGGTGTTGTCCAGATTTTCTTACCATATTTAGTTTTCCTATCTCTTGAAGGAAAGAGCAACATGTTTACCATAATTGAGTTTTACTTCTTGTAGAAGGAAATTATAAATCTCACATATTTGGCTAGTCCCTTTTCTTGTAGGAAAATGTTTGGACTTTTATAAATTGAGGATCCTTCCTTCTCATTCATGAGCATCTACAATGTAGCCATATGGGGTTTGGGAGTCGTGTTAGGGGGGAGAACTTTACGGGACAAGTGTTAGTGTGTCACTTGTGTTTGCCTCTTCGTGAGGTTGTTCTCTAGATATTTTGTACTCTCTTTTTATATAGTAGATTGCTCATCTCTGTCGTGGATGTAGGTCAAATTAACCGAACCATGTTAAATATTTGTGCCTTTTTTGGTATATTTCTCTTTTATTGTACGATTTATCCTCATTCAAGATTTGCATTGCTAGCTTCCGCATGACACCTAGCGATCGATTTCGGTCGAAAATATAATTATTTGATAATTTTACATTTCTTTTTAAATTTTAACACACCGACCGAAATCGGTCGGAATCATTAAAAAATAAATAATAAAAAATGCTATTTCCGACCGACTTCGGTCAGTAATTTCAAATTTTGCAGATTGCACATTGAAATTACCGACCGAAGTCGGTCGAAAATTATGATTTTCTGGGCTTTTAATATGAGCATTCCGACCGAAATCGGTCGAAAGTCGGTCGGTTTTCTGGGTAAAAACCTAACAGAATATGGTTACTTTTAAGCTACACCACATACCAATTATAACCAATAATCATCTTATAATGGCAGCATTATATTGCTTCCATTCAACCACAATTAACCAACAACAACCGCAATTAACCAACGCCTACCACAACAACAACGCTAATAACAACCACAACAACAACGCCAACCACAACAACAACAGTAAAAATGTTCAATAATAAAATAATATCAACAAAAGAATATCAACAATATAATCATCATTCAAAACTATTCCAACTAAATATTCACAAGTTCAAGACTTTGTTTAGCAATACACATCACTCAAGGAGTATTTTGTATTGTATCATCTCTATGTTCACTACTAGAAGCTTCATAGTCGGCATGGTTTGAAGGATCACGACAAGAAGGATTAGCATCTGAGAAAGACTCACGAGACCGAGAAATCATGTCACGCCCCAAAATCGAGGAGCGCGACCGGCGCTTAACCGAGTTAACCCGGCCGAGCAAGCCTATTAGATTTTCTTCTACCCAAACTCATTCATGAATAAAGAGAATATATATCTTTGTTAATCAAATAATAAAGTGATCATGTCTGTAATACTAATTTGTTATCATTAGTTACTTCATTTAAAGTCTCAATTTCACACCTATTTTTCATAATATGAAGTGGAAATAGTAACTCAAACACAACACAACGAGTTTGACTTCCCCAGCACCAATATACAATTCACACTATGTCTACGGAGCCTCTATAGAAAAAGAATAGTACAATGATAATGCCGGAAATAAGGCCCCGACTATACCTCAAACAGAATACACAAAGTACAAAAGATTCATGACCCCGAGATGAAGTGGGGCTTACCAAGTCAGCTGGGAAGAAGGTGTACTGCTATCACTGATCAATATCTCCTGCTGTGGAATCACCTGCATCCATTTAAAGATGCAGCCCCCCCGGCAAAAGAGACATTAGTACTATCGAATAGCACTAGTATGTATAACTAAACACCTTCTCAATAGAACAAATAATATTACAAGGAGGAATAATCATAAAATCAATGAAAGTCTCGAATAATACCAAAACATCAAGTTTCACGTAAATTTCCATATTTTCAGATTAGTGATTCTTAGCACCGATATACAATTGTTCACACTCCCATTGTTCACAATACCAATACCACTGTACTCTTAGCATGGAGTCCGATCACGACCCGATCGGCTAGGCTATCTCTTTATAGATATCAACCACAATCACTCTCAATATCAATACTCCCGTACCTTTAACACGGAGTCCGATCACGACCCGATCGTCTAGGCTATCTCATTAGAGACATCAACCACAACCTCAAATTCAATTATAATTTCTAGCACAATCACCACCATGTGTGCGACATGGTGTCCGATCACGACCCGATCGGCTAGGCTGTCTTATTCGAGACATCAACCTTTTTATATCAATCATCGCATTTCATACTTCTTTTTCATCTTTTCATTTCGTTGGCACTATTGGTCACAATTATAAAACCATTCTTCGCACGTTGGCCGTATTTAGTATTTCATGCTCAACTTTTTCACTTTCAAACATCAACATCATTATCACCAATAACAACAACTCAAATCATAGTGTGTAGTATGCATGTGTGCAATTAAGAGTCTAAGGCACATAGATATTTCACAAAAGTTGGCATAATAGCCTTCGTTTGAACTTGACTTGAAATTGAAACATTATTAATATACAACCCATACTTGAATACATCCTCAATTGATAACATAACATGAATAAAGCATTTAGGATACTTATTGAACATATATCTTTCAACACAAACTTACTCGGAATAGGCAATTTTCTAATGAACCACTCGGGTCTTACATAAATTACGTGAATATCGTGGGATTTAATTCTAAGAGAAGATATTAGCCAACATACCTCAATCGAGCTTTCTTAAACTCTAAAATATTTCGGAATTCTTAGCAACTTCAATCTATTATAGAAATATAACAAATTAAACCAAAATTAGGAAGATGCTCATGGTTCTAGCTCATTTGAGCATTTTATCAAACACTAGGTGTGCATTAAGGTTTCAAGGTCCTTTTATGGAGGATTCCATCATCCCACAACCCAATCTTTACCATTTTAGCTCAATAATCTTCTTACACCCTTTGATAATACATGCATGCAAGATGAACAACTCTCATCAAAATATATCTTACTAATTACCCAATTCTAGACAAAATTAGAAATTGAGGGTTTGAGTGTAGAATCTTACATTTAGGATGAAGACATTGTGGGTTATCCTTGTTAATCTTCCAAGATTTGAGTAAAGATTGATGAAAATTAGCCTAGGATTCCTCTCTCTCTAAAACATCAGAATGTTTACTCAAAAATGATCCTTTGCGTGTATTTAACGAAGTTGGGTCGGGTTGTAAAAATCCAAAAATGAAGCTCCAGAACAGGGTCTGCGATCGTATATGCGATCGCATAATCGATATGCGGACCGCATATCGGTCGCATAATTGGTGTCCAAAACCGGCAAAAATCTGTCTGTGTCTGCGGTCACTATGCGGCTCGCAGACCTGTTCTGTGGTCGCATAATGAACCGCAAAACAGTTCTGCGGTCGCATAGTCGACTGTAGAATGGCATCCAAACTGACCCTTTCCTACCTCACTTCTGCGGCCATTATGCAGCCCGTAGAGTGATTCTGCGATCGCATAATGGACCGCAGAAACGCATTTCACTGCCAAAATTTTTCCTTTAATTTTCAGTGCATTGTTCAACCCAAAAAGTTCGAGCTGCGGCTCGCAAGCTCACCGCGAAGAATTTCTACAATCCTCCAACACGTAATCCTAGTCCGGCACCATGAAACATTATTTTTTTCATTTGCAAAATTTTACGGGGCCTTACAAATCGAGAAAGCACCACTAGCAAGAAGATTGACCAGCTAACCTTGAAGGACATTAAATTGTTAGTCCCTTTTTTCTAGCTGACCTTGAAGGCTATCAAATTGTTTATCTCTCTTTTCTTCTCTAGCCTTTATCTCTTCAAGCTCTGGTGACAGCTTTGCGATCTTCTTCTCCATAGCTGAGAGAGTCGACCTATCAAGTGCCTCGCCCTGGGCGGAAGTCCCTATACCTTGCAATCCAACCCTGTAGCGCCGAAGTGATCTCTCTGGAAGGCCGTATGCTATCCCCTTTTTAGGACCACCGACAACATCCAACCATATCTTCTGTGCTTCTTCATCTGAAATGGAATGTCGCTTGCCTTGGTCATTCGGTGGCAAGTTCTGACTGTACTCATCGATGCGTACAACCTCTTTAATCTAGGAATAAGAGGTAAATAATGAATCGACGTCACAACAACCTTCTTCCTGCTGGAAACCCACTTAAAACGAGTTTTTTCACAAAAATTACAACTTTCTAAATATGCATCACCCTTATAATACAACATGAAACCATCTTCACAACAATCGATTCTCATAGACGAGAGTCCTAGCTTAGAAATCAATTTTTTAGCCTTATAAAAATCTTCAGGTATGTTGAAAGTTGGGTCAACTAGTTCACTCATAAGGCCAAGGAAAGAATTCATTCCCGCTTAACTGAGAGTGCACACTCCCTTCATTTAGTGGACGACTAGCGGCCTCTAACTGTTCATAAAAATATTTTGCCTCTTCGTTAGGAATTTGTTCAACACTTTCATGGGGTTCAAACTCGAAGTGCATCCCAAAAGCATCCGCAACCATTTATAGTATCTAGGATGTTGGACGCTATTCTCCATCGACCTACTACTTTCACCAACAACTACGTTATGAAATACACCATCACTGCCATCAACCTCTCCATGACTAGTCCATACAAAATAATTATCCATAAATCCTTTTCTATAAAGATGAGTCGTAACATCCTCTGAACCCAAAAAATTCAAACACTTACACTTCGTACAAGGACACTTAATCATCCCTCCAATCCGAAACGGTTAATGTGACATTGCATGACTAATAAATTTAACCCTTCTATAAATTCCTCCCTAAAGAATCGACGATTAGGATAATTCCTATTATACATCCAACTACGATATTCCATCTACACAAAGAACAAATAAATTATATGTTATATTAATTGAATATTCCAATTAATTTATAGAATTAAGTTACATAATAAACTTTAGTTACAAAGTAGTTAATTTATATAATTTGAGTGCATATTAATTTGAATACAATATTGTTCTATCCCTAGCATTAAACATAATTAGACTCACTAGAATAATGAATTAGTTAAGCCATTCAATTAGACTAACTCACTTACTATTAATCATAATTAATAAATCTTAAATCATAATTTAATAAGACCTAAATTATAATTTAACAAACTCTATCATAATCATGATCAATAAAATTGAAAAACAATAATTAGCTAAGCAAATCATAATCATAACCTTCTAACATAATATCTTCTAAATTAGCTAAGCCAAGTACCTTATATGATATTATAAACAAAATCAATAAGAGTAAATGATCACGCCCAACTATGCCTTATAAAAAGGACTAAGCGGTCGCTGCGAATATAACCCGATTCAAGTCCGGAGTTAAATCCCACAGGGAACTAACCTATTTACTACAACTTTAAATAATGCTAATGATAAGCTCAGACAACTTCCGGATGCAAGAGTTTTATGAATAATCAGTGGAATTTATTTAGTTAAGGAAAAATGACAATAAAATTAGCAATAATCAAGACTAAAGTTGAATTCAAGGGTAACAGGATCTAGGGATATTGATTTTCCCAATTGCCGGATTAATTCTTAACTCATTAGCTATAATCTCGCCGTTATACTCTATGAGGATTATGAGTTCTGGGCTACCGTAATTATCTCTCGATCAATTACAATAATTTACTAGAAGCATTCTCTCGAACTAATCTAGTTAACAATTTATGCAACTCAGAATTATCCCACCAAAGCTTCGTTATTTCTAACCCCACTTTTAAATTCAAGTAATTAATCTCTTAACTTACCCAAAAGTGATGTTGTTCAACAACAATCTAACCAAGTGTTCTTTCTCAAGCAACACAAGGTAACTAGACACGATTAATCAAGGGCCCTTTCAATTAACCACAAATACAATACGTAGTTGAACAATCATAGAATAAACACGGCTCAATTATAACAAAATAGAGTCAAGACGTCATCCAATAATTAGTTCCATCAACCCTAGATAATAGATTTAGCTACTCATACTAATGAAAAATAAATCACTAAAATAATTTATAATCAACAAATAGAAGTATGAAGAAGAAGATGAAAACTCTTAGAAAATTATCCGTCTTCTCTCCCTTGTTCCTGCCTCTAAAATCTTCTAAAACCAGCTATATCTGACTTCTGGGCGAGTTTAGGCTTCATATAGGTTTGGGTTAGTCGCCTAGAAAATTACATAATTAACCCTACATGTTTGGCTTTCGTCCGCCCGTCCGCGGATCCGACCGCGGATTTCCACTGCCTTACTACCTAGAGTTCACGGGCCAATTCGCGGCCCACTTCACGGCCGCGCACCTGGAGGGGTCGTCTCGCTTGCTTTTCTCTCTCCTTTTCGACCGGGCTAACCTTCGATTGGCCTTTCACACTCCATGTTGACTCCAAAACACTCGTTAGCTCCCTCCTAGCTTGGAGTAGCTCCTGCAATTCATCAAATTCTTAATTAGAGCATTTTGTTATCTTTTAGCATTCAAATATCAATAAAGTGAGGCTAAATTAGAGTGTAAATAGTGTCTAAGTTGCATAAATATAGCCTACTATCAACACCCCACACTTAAACCATTGTTCGTCCCCGAGCAATCAAACCACACTCTAAGAGGCCTAACTTCTCTTAGCGACTTCCCTACTCGTCACACCAAGAATATTTCACATAAATTGAGGACATTAGTGCAACATCTACACCTCAAGAGTTGACTCCCTTTAGCCACGCAATGTTCCTAACCGACTTACTTACTCTAATTCATAAGTCCAGACTTACCTCTCCTTCATGAATCAAGTGCCTGCTCACAACAAAAGAGACTCATTTCACAATTAGTAAAATTCACACACACTGAGGAACTTTAAAAGGAACATAATTCACTCACCCTCAGAAATGACATTCTTGTGCCACAGAAAATGCACCATAGGCTTGCCCGTAGTGTACGACTCTACTAATTGAGTTCACTACATTTAGGATCAAGTAGGACTTTATTTGGATGTAATGTAGGCTACAAGTTGGGTATGATATATTTGGATATAATAGTGACTATACCTTCCTAATCACTTTAATACATTTATTTTACAATCAAGTCCACACCTAAGTTAAACCAATATTTTCATCTTTAACACCACATATACCACCCCACACTTCTTCTTTGAGCACAATCACCTTAAAAGCCACCAAAGAATTATTACCAATCAACATGATACACTATTAACAATGTTCTTTTTTTTTTTTTTTCACAAGTGGCTTTTCCAACAAGATATACCTTTCTCCTTATTTCCCTAGTTCCACTCAAAAGCTCCACCAACTATCCCACACTTTATCCTTTGTAAATTCATAGTGTTTCAAGTGCTTACGAGAGGTAAAGGGTTCAAAAAGATGGTTAATTCAAACAAGGGATAGGGCTTGTAATGTGATTTCCAAGGAAATAAGATTACAGGCTCAACGGGGTTAACTATGGTACATGGCAAATAGGTGGGTGGAGTATGTATATATATGGTTCAACAAAGAAATGCCTATATCACTTCCCAGACTAAACAGGACTACCATTTCACTTTGCAGACACACAGGGCAAGTTCTAGGCGTTAAATGTCGTGCACAGAATATAACAAGTCTCGCACACACATGACACATGACTCATTCCAGATTAGATCATCAAACACTCAGATCAGGGTACTTAAGCCAAATTAAGAACATATATTTTAAGGCCTTTTTACAAGAGTCAACAAATGAGCCTAAGCGTCACACTAAAGTAACCGCTATATTCAGGGCATTACGAAATTAAGGGATCCTATTCTAATTCTGCCCATAGCACATAAGTTCCTAACTAAAAATAAAAAACTAACTACACCCGGTTCAAACAAAATCCTTGAAAAAGAACCGTAGTTTAAAGAAAAACCAAGGGGGGGGGGGGGGGGAATTGATACACTACTACAAAAGAAAGTTTTTTTTTCGATCGACTTTAGTCCTTCAAGAAACCCGTCGAATGATATCCATCGTCGGGTCAAGTCAAAATTGATTTATACAAATAAACTACAAAACTATCTACATACAACATACAACAAAGTATCCCCCACCCCACACTTAAAAAGATGGCATGTCCCCATGTCATACAAAGTAAAGTAATGCAGGGTAAAGGAACTTCCCTGGTGGATCAGTCTTGATCGGAGACAGTGCCAGGGTCGAGATGACATGCCATCCCTAGCGCACGTAGCCAACCCATGATTTTCTTTTCTGACTTCGCATTTTGGGTGGCCAAAGTATCAACTCTAGCCCCTAACTCCGTGACGGAAGTGCGCAGTCCTGCCATGTCTTGTTCTAAGGCTGTCATCTGTGTACTCCGTATGAACTAGGATGGTCCTTCAGCCGCTGCAGCTTGTTCCTGTGGGGGTGAGGCAGGTTCAACCTCCTCATGCCCTTCATCGCCCTCTTACGATGCATTAGAATCGTCACTATGAGTTGCCCCTGGTGCCACCGGGTCTTTCCCGATGGTCACTTTGTCTGTCCGGAACTTTGCTTCTTTCTTTACTATGCCATCCGCATTTGGGTTCTCAGGCACCCTTGCTGCCCGGCACAATCTAGTGATCAGAGAGGGGAAAAAGAACCCATACCTCTTCTGTGGTGAACGGACGAACATCTCAGACTAAATAACCTTGGCCACATCAAAGTCATGGCTATTCACGAAGCACCAGATCAAGGCAGCTCTCGGACCATTTATCTCCGTGGTGTTGTGGGACGGCAACAAGCGACTGTTGATGATGTACAACTGGCACTTTCCTTAAAAAGTGAGTGAGGCAGAGTGTAGCTTCGATTCCGGCACAACCCACACTACCTCTTTGTCTGGTGCACAGATAGTTCTGAAAAACCTGTTTCATATGATGGGTTCTCTCCTGTAAGTATCATAGAAATCCTCCTCCCCATTGAATTCAGGTAATCGCTACACTCTCCTGATGGTTTCTATCGAGGCATCCACCCTCGTGTGTCGCACAATGCATATTCTATCCTCATGTTCGGGGTAATTGGCATAGAATTCCCGGACAAGCATCAAGTTACCCTCTTCCGGCTCTTCGAAAAAGCTGTCCAATCTGTGCCTGATCAACTCCTGATACATATTAGGGCACTCATCCTGGAGGGACGCCCTGTCAATACCCCTTTCCGATACAGGTCATTTAGTGGCCTTTAAACTGAAATGGTCTTGGGCAGCTCTGGAGACAAACCTGGTATGATCAAACTGAGCTGCACTGCCGGTGCCCGTCCCCGAGATGAGCCTCGGTAGCTGCACTGCCGGTGCGCGTCTCTTCTTTGAAGGTTGCATGTTACCTACACAATAAATACTACTATCAGTGGAGAGCGAAGTATGTGACCCAATGACGGTTACTCAGACTTCACTCGCACAATTGGTCACAATTTATATTCAACACTCATTAAGGTAAATCAACAAATAGGTAGTGTGCATATGTCCCCCCAAGTCACCCAAAGACCCAATTAGACTACCATTCCTGACAAACCCAACAATGGCTTCCCCCAAATCAACCAATTCAAATAGACTCCATATACCACATATAAACCACAATCCAAATCCCAGACAAAAGCTCCTACGATTTTACTACCCTATACATATAATAGCAAGGGAAAAGATTGAAAAAAATCACTGTAAAGAAAAACGAAAAATACTAAGAAAGAGGAATAAAATCATGTACTTACTTGGAGATCTTGAGAAGAACGGAGGTTGAAGATTGGTTGAGTGGAGAAGAGAAGGAAGGAGAAGAGTCTTGCGTTGAAAGGAAAATATGGGGGAAGGGAGGGGGGCGTTTTAGTTGTGGCGGGAAGAAGAAGGGTTTGGGGACTTGAAGTTAGGAAGGAAAGAAGAGAAGTGGGGGAAGTGGGGGTGGTGGGCGTTTAAGTTAGGGAAAATAAAAAAAATATTTGACTAAAAATTTAAATTTTTTTACCTGGACACGCCCCATATCCGCGGTCCAATTCGCGGATGCGGATTCTGGGCAGAGGGGGACCAAATATCTGCACCCCAATCTGCGGTCCAATCCGCAGTCGTGGACGGGGGACAGAACACAGGCCAAAATCTGCGGCCATATCCCCGGTCCAATTCGCGACCGCGGATCTTCGTCTCTAGCTAATTTTTGTTTTTGCCGCATTTTTACCTATTCTCGGGTTAATTTCGACCCCCCGAATCCTTCCGATACGTATAACTTTTGCCCTGCACACTAGTAGATCGGTCAAAGTCGTACAAAATCAATTACAACAACCAAAGTAAGAAAATAATGGGTTGCCCCCAAAAAGGGCCTTAGTTAACGTCGCGACATGATGATTTATAACAAACCATGGGTTGCCTCTCAAGAAGTGCCTGAATTAACATCGCAGCACAATGCCGGCTTTCATTATCACTCCTCATTTGCGTACTGGGGCTCTTCCAAAGTTATCACCACTCTATCCCCTTTCTCTTCGACCATTCCAAGGTAATGTTTCAACCTTTGCCCATTTACTGTGAACTTTTTTGTCCCATCTTCGGATTCAATTTCTACAGCTCCACTTGAGAACACTTGCATCACTCTGAAGGGTCCTGACCATCAGGACTTCAACTTACCCGGAAACAATCTCAATCTCGAGTGGTATAACAACACTAGATCTCTAGACTTGAAGTTCCGATATAAGATGTTCTTATCATGTATCATTTTCATCTTTTCTTTGTATAATCTAGCAGTCTCAAATGCATGGAACCTGAATTCCTCGAGCTCATATAACTCAGTGACTCTGCTGGTGCCTGCGGTCTCTATATCCAGATTCAACTGCCGTAGTGCCCAAAGTGCTTTATGTTCGAGCTCTACTGGAAGGTGGCATGCCTTTCCAAACACCAACTTGTACGGTGACATACCAATTGGAGTTTTGAATGCTGCGCGGTATGCTCATAATGCATCATCCAGCTTCTTCGCCCAATCAGTCCTTGTTGCATTCACTGTCTTTGTCAGGACACTTTTAATTTCTCTATTGGACACTGCAACTTGCCCGCTCATCTGTGGGTGGTACAGTTTGGCTACTTTGTGGCAAACTCCATACTTTTCCAACAGACGTGCGAACGCTCTATTGCAAAAATGGGTTCCACCATCACTGATTATAGCTCTCGGGGTGCCAAAATGTGTGAAGATGTTTTTCTTTAGGAAACTTGTTTCCCCTTTTGCATCATTGGTTGGGAGAGCCACCACTTCGACCCACTTGGAGACATAGTCAACCGCTACCAATATATATTTGTTACCATACGAGCTGACGAACGACCCCATAAAGTCGATCCCTCATATGTCAAAAACCTCCACCTCTTGAATTGTGGTCATCGGCATCTCGTGACGGCGAGATATGTTGCCTGTCCTTTGGCATTCATCGCAACGTTTGACCCAAGAATGGGCATCCTTGAACAGGGTAGGCCAATACAATCCCGATTCCAACACTTTTGCTGCTGTCCGGATTCCTCCAAAGTGTCCACCATATGGTGAAGCATGACAAGCTTGCAAAATAGAAGGTTGATCTTTCTCGGGGATACACCTCCAGATCATGTTATCTATATATATTTTTAACAATAGAGGTTCGTCCCAATAATAGGCTCGACAATCGCGGAAGAACTTTTTCTTTTGAATTGAGTAGAGTTCAAAAGGTGCAATACCGCTTGCTAAATAGTTAGCAATTTCAGCATACCATGGCGTCTCCTCCATTGTCACAACAAGTAACTGTTCATTCGGGAATGTCTCTATTATGTCTTCAACCTCCATTCTCTTTTCAGCTCCTTCCAATCTTGAGAGGTGGTCTACCACTTGATTGTCCGTCCTCTTTCTGTCACGGATTTCCAGATCGAATTCTTGTAGCAAAAGAACCCAGCGAATCAAGCGTGGCTTTGACTCCTTCTTTGCTATCAAGTATAATTGCTGCATGTTCAGTACAAAAAATAACTTTTGAACCAATTAAGTACGACATGAATTTGTCGAAGCCAAACACTACAGCCAGCATTTCCTTTTCCGTTACAGTGTAATTGAGCCGTGCACCGCTGAGCGTCCTGCTTGCATAGTAAATCGGGTGCAACATCTTGTCTTTGCGTTGCCCCAAGACTGCTCCTATAGCATAATCACTGGCGTCACACATGAGCTCGAACAGTTGCTCCCAGTTGGGTGCAACTATGATGGGTGTAGTCACCAATATCTTCTTCAGCTCCTCAAAAACTAACCTGCAATCATTAGAAAACACAAAGGGCTGATCCTTTTCAAGCAGCTTACATAAGGGGTTAGAAAGTTTGAAAACCTCTTTCATGAATCGCCTATAGAACCCGGCGTGCCCAAGGAAACTTCTCACTGCCTTTACCGAAGTGGGCGATGGCAGCTTCTCAATCATATCAACCTTGGCATGGTCGACTTTAATGCCCTTGCTGGATACTCGATGCCCCAACACTATTCCTTCTTGTACCATAAAATGACACTTTTCCCAATTCAGCACCAGATTTGTCTCCACACATCTTTTGAGCACTCTTCTTAAGTTGTGAAGACAATCTTCAAATGAATCCCCCTCCACGGAGAAATCATCCATAAATACCTCCATAATATCCTCCAACATGTCAGTGAAAATGGCTAACATGCACCGCTAGAATGTAGCCGGTGCATTGCAATGTCCAAAGAGCATTCTCCGAAAGGCAAAGATGCCATATGGACAAGTGAAGGGTGTTTTCTCTCTATCTTCCGGGGCTATTAAGATCTTGTTATACCCCGAGTATCCATCCAAGAAACAGAAGTGGGACCGCCCAACTAACCTGTCCAATATTTAGTCAATGAAAGGCAATGGGAAATGGTCCTTTCGAGTGGCTGTGTTCAGTTTCCGATAGTCCATGCAAATCCGCCACCCCGTGACTATACGAGTTGAGATCAACTCGTTATTCTCATTTTGTATGACCGTCATTCCTCCCCTTTTCAGCACACATTGGACAGGACTGACCTAGTTGCTGTCAGAGATGGGGAAGATGATACCCGCATCCAGCCACTTGATCACTTCCTTATTTACTACTTCCTTCATATTCGGTTTCAGCCGTCGTTGATGTTCCCTGGAAGGTTTGTGCCCCTCTTCCAGAAGAATCTTGTGCATGCAAAAGGCTGGGCTGATACCCTTTATGTCTATCATGGTCCAACCAAGTCTTACATTCTTGAAATACCTCCAATAGTTGCTCTACCTGCACAGCTAGCAAACCAAATGATATAATAACAGGCAAAGTAGAATTAGGCCCCAAGAAGGCATACCTGAGGTGGGATAGAAGCAGTTTCAAGTCCAGCTGTGGTGGCTCCTCTATTGATGGTTTTGCAGGTGGTGTTGCTCTCTCTTCTAAGCGTAGGGGCTCGAACTGAGGTTCCCTTTTACAGAATCCTTGACCTTCGAGAGCCATGACCCACTCTGCCAACCCTTCACCGCCCATCTCTTCCAAATTCATCAAGCAGACTTCTAGTGAATCCTTGACATTAAGGGTCTCATCCTCTTCTTGCAGTATCACATCCACGGCCTCCACTAGTGAGCAGTTTGCAAATTCACTGGGTCTCCTCATGGATTGTTGAACGTTGAATATTATTTCTTTATTGTTCAACCTCATTTTCAACTCTCCAATCTCACAATTAATTAATGCTCTCCCAGTGGCTAAGAATGGCCTTTCCAGAATGATAGGTATCTCTTCATCCACCTGACAATCAAGAATAACAAAGTCTGCAGGAAATACAAATTTCTCCACTTGCACAAGCACATCATCAAGAATTCCCGTAGGTTTTTTGACTGTGCGATCAACTAGTTGCAGTAACATTGAGGTTGGTCTAGCTCTGCCAATGCCCAGTTTTGTATAGATTGCCAAGAGCATCAAGTTTATGCTGGCTCCCAAGTCACACAATGCTTTAGCAAAAACATAACTCCCAATAGTGCATGGGATAGTGAAACTACCTGGATCATACACCTTTTGGGCCGTAGGTCTTGTCACTACCACACTGCAGGTCTGTGTCAGAGTTACAGTGGACAGGTCCTGGAAGTTAAATTTCCGCGACATCAGGTCCTTTATCATTTTTGCATACCCTGGCATTTCCCTCAAAGCATCCATCAGTGGAATATTCAATTGAATCTATCGAAGTATTTCCATGAATTTTTTGTTATGATCATCTTTCTTTTGTTTTGCCAATCTTTGAGGGAATGGTGTAGGAGTCAACCCCTGTCCACTACTTGATGTCTTTTCTTTGTTGGAAGCTTCTGGCACAAGAGGTGCCACCTGTTCTGAGACTTGTTCACCTTCCTTTGCCTTACCCTTGTCAACCTGTGCCTGTTCAACTACCACCTCGGTGAGCTCTGCTGAACCATCTGCCTCTAATGTAACTGGAGTAGTTGGTGTTGTCTCTCTCCTAGATTGAACAACTGCTTGCTCTCTATCTAAATCTCTTTCATTCTTGAGACTCACTGCATTAGCTGATTTGGGCTTTGCTCCTTTGGGTTAATATTTGTATTTGCAGGCAAGCGATTGTTCAAAGCCTTAGACAGCTATCCCAGTTGAGTTTCAATGCCTTTGATTGCTGAGTCATGTGTTGCTAACTTTTCTTGCATCTTACCATTTGTTCCAATGAGTTGTTGTAGCATACCCCTGATTTCTACCATGTTGTTGTCCTGTTGTTGATGAGGTGGTCGGTAGGCCAACTGTTGCTGGTGCTGCTGATTATAACCATGCTGCCTTTGATAAGGCACAACTTGACCTTGTGGCCGTGCGCCTCCAGAATTGGAGTTGTGTTATGGCAGGTTGGGTCTGTACTGCTGGTTTGGTGCTGGTCCCCATTGTTGCCCACCTTGCCTCTGACCTCCAAAATTATTGACATAATTCATGTCTTCTCTGAATCCCTGGTTGTCATTCTCTCCACTCCACGAGCACACATATGACTGGTTTATGCAAGGAGTACACAATCCTCCATTTGTTGTATCAATAATGTGCACTTGCTTTGTACCCATCTCATCAATTTTCTTTGTCAGTATGCTCATCTGAGTCATGAGAGTGGCTATGTTCTCTGCATGGGAATTGTTTGGGTCAAGAGCAACAGAATGCACTATTGGTGTAAGTGTCGTACCTCTAGCCATCCAGCCTGAATTTTAAGCCATCTTGTCAAGAAGAATATTGCACTCTGTGAATGTCTTGCTCAAAAATGCACCCCCAGCTGAAGCATCTACATTGGCCTTCAAACTGTCTGCTAAACCCATGTAGAATCTCTGTCCCAGCATCTGATCTGGAGTGCCATGGTGTGGACACTTCACTAGCATACCCTTGAACCTCTCCCAGGTTTCTTGCAAGGTCTCAGTTGGTTTCTGCCTGAACTACAATATCTCATCAATCTGCCTTTTATTCTTGTTGGAAGGATAAAACTTGTTTAAGAACTGTTTGACTAATTCTTCTCAAGTGTCAATAGAGTTTATTGGGAGCGAATTCAGCCAAGTTTGAGCCTCTCCAATCACAGAGAATGGAAACAGTAATAGCTTGATGGCTTCAGGAGTCACATTCGGCTATCTTTGGGTCACACATATTGATAGGAAATTCTTCAGATGTTGTGGGCCTTCAATGTATGACCCGAAGAACAGTCCCTTATTTTGCAACAGATGCAACATATTGTTGGTGATCTGCAATGTCTCCACTTGTATATGAGGTACAACAATGGCGGTGGCTAGGTTATCAGTAGTTGGTTGTGCCCAATCATAAAGAGCAGCTTCTGGCACAAGAGGTGCCACCACTCCATTGTTTGGGTCAACCCGATTATTCCGATTGTTTTCGTTGACATCGTCCACGTTGCCCATTTCAATTTCGAGTGTATATTTTTGTTGTAACTATTTGTTCTTCTTGTTGGCTCAATTTAATCCCCTGAATGCTTTCTCGGGGTCTGAGAGTCCTTCAAAAAGTTCACCAATTCTCGAACAGCTTCTAGGCATACACCCGAGTCACAGGAGAATTCAAACGTTAGAATTTCAATGGAAAAATTTAAACGCCGTAAGAAATTGATCTAAACTAAGAATCCTAGCAATTCTTCTAAGTTGTAATAAATAACACCGTTAGCTCCCCGACAACAACGCCAAAATTTGATCACGCCCAACTATGCCTTGTAAAAAGGACTAAGCGGTCGCTGCAAATATAACCCGGTTCAAGTCCGGAGTCGAATCTCACAGGGAACTAGCCTATTTACTACAACTTTAAATAATGCTAATGATAAGCTCAGACAACTTCGGGATGCAAGGGTTTTATGAATAATCAGTGGAATTTATTTAGCTAAGGAAAAATGACAATAAAATTAGCAATAATCAAGACTAAAGTTGAATTCAAGGGTAAAAGGATCTAGGGCTATTGATTTTCCCAATTGCCAGATTAATTCTTAACTCTTTAGCTATAATCTCGCCGTAATACTCTATGAGGATTATGAGTTTCGGGCTACCGTAATTATCTCTCGATCAATTACGATAATTTACTAGAAGCATTCTCTCGAACTACTCTAGTTAACAATTTATGTAACTCAGAATTATCCCACCAAAGCTTCGTTATTTCTAACCTCACTTTTAAATTCAAGTAATTAATCTATTAACTTACCCAAAAGTGGTGTTGTTCAACAATAATCTAACCAAGTGTTCTTTCTCAAGCAACACAAGGTAACTGGACACGATTAATCAAGGGCCCTTTTAATTAACCACAATACAATACGTAGTTGAAAAATCATAGAACAAACACGGATCAATTATAACAAAATTGAGTCAAGACTTCATCCAACAATTGGTTCCATCAACCCTAGATAATAGATTTAGCTACTCATACTAATGGAAAACAAATCACTAAAATAATTCATAATCAACAAATAGAAGTATGAAAAAGAAGATAAAAACTCTTAGAAAATTATCCGTCTTCTCTCCCTTGTTCTTGCCTCTAAAATCTTCTAAAACCAGCTATATCTGACTTCTGGGCGAGTTTAGGCTTCATATAGGTTCACCCTGCGTGTTTGGCTTTCGTCCGCCCGTCCGCGGCCGCGGATTCGACCGCGGATCCGGCCGCGGTTTTTCACTACCTCACTGCCTTGAGTTCGCGGGCCAATTCACGGTCCACTTCGCGGCCGCGCACTTGGAGGGGTCGTCTCGCTTGCTTTTCTCTATCCTTTTCGACCGGGCTAACCTTCGATTGGCCTTTCACACTCCATGTTGACTCCGAAACACTCGTTAGCTCCCTCCTAGCTCGGAGTAGCTCCTACAAAGCATCAAATTCTTAATTAGAGCATTTTGTTATCTTTTAGCATTTAAATATCAATAAAGTGCCGCTAAATTAGAGTATAAATAGTGTCTAAATTGCATAAATATAGCCTACTATCAGTAAACTCTAAATCTAAAGGGTTTAAATAACTAAAATTAACAAATATAGATAACTAACTGTCAAAGAGAGGAAAGGGGTATGATTTTGGGAGAAAATAGCAGTGGCTGACGGACGATCAATGGTGGCGCGACACTGGTGGGACCAACGACGGACGAGCAGAGACGAAATTGGGAGGGGGGGATTGATTTTGGATGAGAAGGGAGTGATGAGTTGATTTTGGATGGGATTTGGGAAGGGTATGACTATGGAAGAGAGAATGAGAGAAAGAGAAAAGAGAGAAACGGGGAAGAAACCCATATGTGGTAGGCATATATTAAAAGTTTACGACCGACTTCGGTCGGAAATTGCGGTCGGTACATTTAAGTTTTTAATGGAATGTTCGACCACACATTTTCGACCGAAATCGGTCAGTATTTCAATTTTATAAAAAAATTAATTTAAGTAAAATACAGACCGAAGTCGGTCGGTAAAGTCAATAGATATCTTTTAAATAAATAATATTTAATATTTAATTGATATATATATATATATATATATATATATATATATATATATGTGTGTGTGTGTATTTAATTACTTTTATATGGGCACTATGTGTGTATGTATGTATGTATGTATCTATATTATTATAAAAGTGGAAACCTCAGAGTTGAATTACCAAAATGCCCTTCTAAAAACATGAATATTCTACTTAAAAAATAAATTAAAAAAAAGAAAGAAAAACGAAAAACCAATCATCCCTAAGCAACGGTTCATAAACAGTCGTAAATATTATATTTACGAACCTATCTATTCTAGGCGCCAATGTCTCATGAAGATCACCAAGTGCAAGTCCAGTGTATATCTACCGCTCTTCTAGATGTTGATGAGTAGATAATTAAAAGCACAGATATTGATAGTACTGTTGAAACTTTCGCCGAGCAGATTCTCAGGGTGGTAAACAATATTGAGGGAGAATGAATGAGTCACACTCACAAAAAACAAACAGACAACAATACAAGAGTTTCATTTAGTTGCGGACGTCTGTAATATTTGTAGTGTATATTTTGAGTATAGTTGGTTATTCAGTTAAACTAATCTACTCTTATAGTTGAGACCAGATTTACTACTTGGATTTCTTCGTCTTATTCTTTTCCTCTGGCACATATTGTTTCTTTGTTATGCTTTCCCTTTCTTTATTTCTCCCCCATTTACAATAAATTTGTCATATTTATTCAAATTATTCTCGCATAGGTTTTGGATAGTTAGAACGAATTTTTCAGATAATTCTGAGACAACACTTATTTGCTTTGGTTGGTCTTCAACCCACAGGGAGATATAGTCTATAAATATAAGCCTCAAATGCAATTTTCTTGAAGGTAATATGTCATGTTAATTACATCAATCAAATTTGATTGCACTATAACCCCAAATCCTCTTTTAAACACTATGCATATATAGGAGTCATCATCTTTTGGTTTTGGAGTAAGTGGATGCTTTGACATCATTTTAGATGAATAGTTCTTTGGCTTTTGATAGAGGAGTAATATTGACATAGATGAGACTGAAATTTTATTATTATTTAAAATAAATAAATAAATACTCACTCCGTTTTAAAAAATATTCATTTTATTATTTGGGGAGTTAAACAAGATTTTTCTTTGATCATGTTTTATGTAAATGTTTTTAAATATTTTAAATAGTTAGTTATTATGACTTATAGTATTTTTATGCAGTTTCTAAATATGTAAACTTTATTTTAAAAAATTTAAAAATTCTATGTTAGAATTTACATCGAAAATTAATCAATTTGATTCTTGTACTTCAAAAAGGTTCGAATAAATTGAACCGATCGAGTACTACTTTCAAAAGGCCTAAAAATTGAGTAGCAATTTCTTTCAGGTTCCATATACTATAAGTTTCTCCTTTTGACTTCTAGCTTCCTTGAATTCGACTTTGTTTTCTTTTCCTTTCTCCATGTGGCTATCTACTGCTGTAGTGCCGTTGGAAAATTAAGTACTGTAATTGTTTTAGTTAGTTATAGCTCTCAGTAGTCTTTTCTTAAAATTTGGTAGCACGAATATGTTTGAGCTTTGCATAGATTCTTCTGCAAAGGTTGACTCTTGTTGAGCGAGCTCTTTTTGGTGGTTTTATAGGAGTCTCTTGTCGAGGGATGTTATAAATATATTATATTATGGATGTTCATTTAGTACTCCGTTGTAAATAAGCTTCCTGAAGAATTTTATCCATATGAGACTCCGCCGTAAATCTGTTTATCTATTTAGTACTCCATTGGAAATAAGCCTTCTGAAGAAGCTTATCCTTTCGGTACTCCGTTATGAATAAATATTACCCATAGTAGAAGATAATCTATATCTGGCACAACAACTTGCAGTAGCAGCTTACACAGCAGCTTGCAGTAGCAGCTTACACAACAGCTTGTAGTAGCAGCTTACACATCAGCTTCCTTTCTTCTATAAATAGAGGAGAATTCAGTTCATTATGTACATAAGTTTGAAGTTTGAATAATATATCAGTTTCTCTCTATACTTGTCTTTATTTTACTGTCTTTATTTTATACCACGTTATCAGCACGAGACTCTGCCATCTCGAGAAAATACTTTGAAAGTATCAGAGGTATGAACTTTCTTGTTCTAAATAATGTCAAATCTTTTTTAAACTTGAGTTTGTAGCCCTGGATATATCGGGAAAAAAGCTACATGTCTTGGGTGCTTGATGCCGAAATTCATCTTGATGCGATGGGTCTGGCAGACACCATCAAAGATAAAAATCAGGCATCAAACCAAGACCGTACCAAAGCAATAATATTCCTACGCCATCACCTTGATGAGGGCCTGGAAATGGAATATCTTACTGTTAAATATCCAGTCATACTGTAGAATAATTTAAAAGATAGATATGACCACCTGAAGACGGTCGTTCTTCCACATGCACGTTATGAGTGGACTCATCTAAGGCTACAAGATTTTAAATCTAGCAGTGAGTATAATTCTGCTATGTTCAGAATTGTTTCCCAATTGAAACTATGTGGTGATAATATTACTGATCATGATATGTTGGAGAAAACTTTCAGCATTTTTCATGCCTCGAATATGCTCTTGCAGCACAATATCGAGAGATGGGATTCAAAAAGTATTCTGAACTTATCTCACATCTTCTTGTAGCCGAGCAACATAATGGGTTATTAATGAAAAATCATGAAAGCCGACCTACTGGTTCTTGTCCATTCCCTGAAGTGAATGAGACGAACTTCCACCAAACTAAGCGTGAAAAAGGACGTGGCCCCAGTCGTGGTCATGGCCGTGATCGGGGAGGAAACTCTAATCGTGGTAATAACAATGCACCAAAGAACCCTCCTCACCACCAACAATGAAAAAGGAAGGAACAAAAGCATGAAGCGGTGTAAGCAGCAAAGCCAGAAAATACATGCTATAGATGTGGGGAAAAGGGCATTGGTCACGTACATGTCGTACGCCAAAGTACCTGGTTGAGCTGTATCAAGCCTCCCTAAAGAAGACAGAGAAAAATGCTGAAGCAAATTTTATTTCTGAAGATAATTTAGACTTCATGCATTTGGATATAGCTGATTACTTTGCACTCCCAGAAGGAGAAACAAGTCATATGATCGGTGGTGAATCTGTAGAAATGTAAATATTTTAATTTTGGTTGTTTGTAATAGATAGTATGGTTATGTAATTATTGTACATAAATAAAAGTTATGCTTTGATAATAATATTTACTATAACATATTTTATTTATGTCATTTTGAAGAATATAGATAATCCTCAAATTATGCTTAGATCAAAGACCAATCATGAAGATATTTGTGTGATTGATAGTGGAATAACTCATGCCATATTCAAGGATCAGAAATACTTTTCTTATTTGCATAAGGAAAAAAAAATGTTTCAACAATTTCTCGTAATATAAGTTTGATTGAAGGTTCTGGAAGAACCATTATATTTCTGTCTAAAGGAACAAAACTTATAATAGATAATGCATTATTCTCCTCCAAGTCCCGAAGAAACTTGATGAGTTTTATAAATATCTGCCGAAATGGGTATCATATTGAGACGACTGATGAAATGAATATGGAATATCTTTGTATTACAAAGAATGTTTTTGGCCAGAAGTGTATTGTAGAAAAGTTACCAACTTTATCTTCTAGCTTATACTATTCAAAGATTAGTACAGTTGAAGCACACTCTATCGTAAACCAGAAGTTTACTGATTCAAATATTTTTGTGCTTTGGCATGACCGTTTGGGCCATCCTGGATCAATAATGATGAGACGAATTACTGAAAATTCGAGTGGACATCCATTAAAGAACCTGAAGATTCTTACAAATAATGAATTTTCTTGTGATGCTTGTTATCAAGGCAAAATGATCACTAGACCATCACCAATGAAGGTTGACATTGAATCCCATGCCTTTTTAGAACTTATACATGGGGATATATGTTGACCTATTCATCCACCAAGTGGGTTGTTTAGATATTTTATGGTCCTAATAGATGCATCTTCAAGATGGTCTCATGTGTGCCTACTATCATCTCACAACCTGGCGTTTGCAAAGCTATTAGCCCAAATAATTCGATTAAGGGCATAATTCCCAGATTATCCTATAAAGGCTATTCGCCTTGATAATGCTAGAGAATTCTCATCTCAAGCTTTTGATGATTACTGTCTATCAGTTGGGATAAAAGTTGAACATCCTGTAGCTCATGTTCATACTCAAAATGGCCTTGCAGAGTCATTTATTAAACGCCTACAATTGATAGTAAGACCACTACTTATGAAAATAAAATTGCCCACTACCGTTTGGGGCCATGCTATCTTGCATGCAGCATCACTTATCCGTCTCAGACCGACACATTATAATAAATATTCTCCGTCACAATTAGTTTTTGGTCATGAACCAGATATTACTCATCTACGAATTTTTGGATGTGCTGTATATGTGCCAGTAGCACCACCACAACGCAGTAAGATGGGCCCGCAGAGAAGGTTAGGAATATATGCCGGGTTTGAATAATCGCTTGCTTCCTAGTCGAAGGCATCGCTGAAAGAAAACAATGTGAATATTAGATATGAACACTTACGACTCAACTCTACGCACGATCTAGATTTAGGAAGAAGGTAACAACCCTAGATGTCATGTAGCCTCCTGATTATAAATGTGGCGCGCTACACATCCATAATCAAAACTCTACTAGACACGGCTCATAGACAACCCCTAGGACAGACTTGCTCTGATACCAAGTTTGTCACGACCCAACTGGAGGGTCATGACTAGCACCCGGGCCATACTTGCCGAGCACCAACGTACATTTTATCTAACCTTCCTTATTATCTTTAAGGGCCGACAAGATCAATATAAATGGTAGACATGGATCATGAACATCCAACAATGAAAGATAATGTCATGAACATACATAACATGGGACGACAAGACTGTCAAGAAACTATATATAAGGTACGAGCTACCATGAGTCGACACCTGTCTATGAGCCTCTAAAAGAACATAAGTGCTACAACATTGCCGGAACAGGGCCCCGACATACCCATAAGGTCTATAACAAAAATGCATACCAAGACCACGGCAAGTCTGGAGAAGGGATCTCGCCAATAACCGCTGAACTGGACAGCCTACTGTGGTGGGGGAGCTACGTCTACCTGTCTATCAGGACCTGCAGCACGACATGCAGCGTCCACAAATAAAAAGGACGTCAGTACGAATAAAGTACTGAGTATGTGAGGCAAGAAAGCATAAGTAAGAACAGTAATGTAAACACGGATAGAGAATATACAACCTGTGACATCTGGGTACCTCTGAGGGCTACTGACATGAAATACATGATACATACATATATATATACATAAACGTTTAAAACATATGCCTTTGTGGGCATCATCATCATCATATCGTACCCGGCCATAATAGGCTCGGTAAAATGTACCCGGCCATCATAGGGCTCGGTAGAATCGTACCCGGCCACGTGGAGCTCGGTAAAACCCAACTGATCAGTGGTTGCACAATAGGTGCCATACCCGGCCAACTATAGCGCGGCTCGGTAGAGTAAAATAGATACATATATATGATGCATGCTGGACTCATTGGAATCACATTTTGAACCTTTCGGAGTGACGTAAGGTCGGTATCCTTCGTACACGTTATTAGGATTAACTCTTCATCAAGAATCTTATAAGAATCAGGAACTACCAACAACATTGATAATATAAGAATAAGAGAAGTAACATCAATATCAATCGTTTCATAAGAAGGGCAGCAATGTAAGTACTGCTAGCTTCTAAGAGTAGAGTATCTTTGGGAGCTCGTTCATTACATTATGTACAATTGGAGTCGTGCAAAAGAATGAAGGGGATAGACTCACATACCTTGTATATACTGCCCAACCTCAAGCTATGCAAATATCACGACTCCTTAGTCTACAATAAGACAAATGACACTATCATTATCGTTTAAGCGTCGTAACTATTATGTATCGACCACAACCTATTTTACGATGAAACGGACAGCACCTCCCCTATTTATATGACTTCCCACAAGTCAATACAATCACCAAACAGCCCAAACAACATCATTAATAATCATATTGAGCCTCCAAAATAGTCCACCAACCAACAACATTACTACCAAGCTTTTCGATATATATTTCACAAGTTCTAGCTTCAACGACTTAGCTGCAACTTGGATAATCTTAAATATATATAGAGTAAGAGGTTCCTTACCTTTAAACAGAAAGAACAACTCCAATTTGACCTTAATTTTCCACGAAATATCCCTTCAATTCTGCCACAAGAACAAGGAAGCGAAACTAGCAATTAATTCGGGTTTTTCGGCACTAGAATTACTTTAGAAGACTTGAAATCACCTAGGGTTGATATTAAAAACTTGAAGGTGTATTTACAGGACATAAAACACTTAAAACAACCTCCCACACGAGCTGGAACAACACAAAAATCAGCAACAACAAGAAGAACAAGAAACTTACTAGCGCCACGGGATTCCCGACATTTGATTTGTGTTGTTTGCCCTTTGTTTGGGTCTTGGATCATGAGAGAACCTTGAGAGACTGTTTTTAGGGTTATAAGGTCTGAATATACTGAAACATAATGACTTAAAACGGGGTTGAGGTATCTTATATATGTCCATATGCCTTAAACCGCCTTTGTGGGCCCCATAGAGAGCAGCTTGGCGCACTCTCGCGAAAACGCGAATATCTCTCTATTCCGAGATCGTATCAATGAACGGTTTAATGCGTTGGAAACTAGACTCATAGATCTTCAATTTTATAGGTAGATCACCCCATAATTCCAAGCACATTGGGAGAAAAATGCAGTAACATTTGACCTAAAGTTTAAGTAAAATTATAAACCTAAGTTGCGACAACTTTTATCAACTTTTGTTTCATAACTCGCTTGACTTCAAGACTTATGATGCGGATATTATATGATTCAAATACATTAAAACAAGACCTCTTGGGATAGTAAATCACCTCTAGTGTTATCCGAAAATACGGGTTACAACATCCTTGATTCGTTTAACTTCAAATACTTGTTAACCACTCTTATACACCCTTGTATCGTTTAAGACCAATAGGATTAACTTCTTATCATCTCAAAGATAATCTCTTCTTGGATTTACATCGACTACCTTACGGCGTGATCTATGATATGCGAATTTGGGTTGTAACACCCTCTCCCCCTTAGGAACATTCGTCCTCGAATGTAAGGGTTTATGAGGTGTCTAACTCATCGTGGATTCCGACGGAGATTTCCGGCTGAGTTTCCCCCATAAAATGGACACTAGCCATCTAAGTCGCATATCCCTGCAGAGAATATGCCTATCCAAATTGATGTCCCAGCAGGACCATCTACTAGCATGAGAGCTAGTGAACCTAAAGATTCGCTTTTGGGTTCTAAGGATCGAAATCCTAGAAAAAAAAAATCGACAAATGATCAAAATGATATTATGAAGAGATCTTCTGAATAGACCCAAGATCTGATTAGTTCTGAGATTCCTGAAGAAATCAATGAACCCGAGGCTCAAGTGAGTGAGGAACTTTTAATAAGTTCTACTGGTGATGTGATTAATTTAAATCTATCTGAAATAGTGGTGGATAATATATTTGCATATAATGTTGCACTTAACATTATGCAAGATAGTGAGAATCTTGAACCGCGATCTGTCAAGGAATGTCGACAAAGATCTGATTGGCTAAAATTGCAAGAGTCAATTCAATCGGAATTAAAGTCACTTGCTAAAAGAGAGGTCTTTGGACCAGTAGTCCAAACACCTGCTGGTATAAAGCCAGTTGGTCATAAATGGGTTTTTGTGTGAAAAAGGAATGATAAAAATAAAGTTGAAAGATACAAGGCCCGCCTTGTTGCACAAGGATTCTCACAACGACCTGGAGACGATTATGAAGAAACATATTCACCAGTTATGGATGCCATAACATTTTGATATCTCATCAATTTAGCCTTACGTGAAAGGCATAAAATACATCTAATGGATGTGGTTACATCTTATCTGTACGGGTCACTTGATAATGAAATTTACATGAAAATTCATGAAGGATTTAAAATGCCTGAAGCATATTCAAAATCTTGGGAAATGTACTCAATCAGATTACAAAGATCTTTGTACGGTTTAAAGCAATCTGGGCGCATGTGGTATAATCGCCTAAGTGAATATTTGCTGAAAGAGGGTTACATAAATGATGTTATTTGTCCATGTATTTTTATAAAAAAAATGGCTTCAGAATATGTTATACTTGCTATTTATGTTGATGACATAAATCTTGTTGGAACTTCAGAAAAGTTCCAAAAGGAAATTGAATATCTTAAGAAAGAATTTGAGATGAAAGATCTTGGAAAGACAAAACTTTGTCTTGGTCTGCAAATTGAATATTTAGCGGACGAGATCTTTATCCATCAATCTGCCTATACAGAAAGGGTCTTAAAACGTTTTTACATGGACAAAATGCACGCATTGAGTACACCAATAGTTGCTCGATCACTTGAAGTGAATAAAGATTTGTTCCGACCTCCAGAAGAGGATGAGGGACTCCTTGGTCCCGAAGTACCCTATCTCAGTGCAATTGGTGCACTAATGTATCTTGCTAATACTACAAGGCCTGACATAGCATTTTCTGTTAATTTACTAGCAAGATATAGTTCTTCTCCTACACGGATACATTGGAACGGGATTAAGCATATATTGCGATATTTAAAGGGAACTCTTGATATGAGTTTGTTTTATGCTAACAAAGATAGTGCAGATCTTGTTGGTTATGCAGATGCAGGTTATTTATCTGATCCCCATAAATCTAGATCTCAAACCGGGTACGTTTTTACATGTGGAGGTACTATCATATCATGGCACTCCACAAAGCAATCTATTGTTGTTACTTCTTAAATCATGCTGAAATAATAGCTATTCATGAAGCAAGTAGGGAATGCGTATGGTTGAGATCAATAATTTATTTTATTCGAGAAAAATATAATTTGGAATGTGAGATAAGACCCACAATTTTATGCGAATACAATGCTGCATGCATAGCCCAATTGAAGGGAGGATTTATAAAAGGTAATAGAACGAAACACATTTCACCAAAGTTATTCTATACACACGATCTTCAGAAAAATGGTGACATTGATGTGCAATAAATCCGTTCAAGTGACAATCCGACATATTTATTCACTAAATCTTTACCAACTTCAGCTTTTAAGAAGATGGTATACAAGATTGGAATACGGAGACTTAAATATTTGAAACAAGATTTTCATCAGGGGGAGTAAAATACGCGATGTACTCTTTTTTCTTTACTAAGATTTTTTCCCACAGGGTTTTCCTTATAAGGTTTTTAATGAGGCAGCTAGCAATGCGTATTACTAAATATGTGTACTCTTTTTCCTTCACTAGGATTTTTTTTCACAGGATTTTTTCCTAGTAAGGTTTTAATGAGGCACATTATCTTGTAATGAATATCCAAGGGGGAGTGTTATAAATATATTATATTATGGATGTTCATTTAGTACTCCGTTGTAAATAAACTTCCAGAAGAAGCTTATCCATATGAAACTTCACCGTAAATATGTTTATCTATTTAGTACTCTATTGGAAATAAGCCTCCTGAAAAAGCTTATTATTTCGGTACTCCGTTATGGAGATTATCTATATCTGGCACAACAGCTTAGAGTAACAGCTTATACAACAGCTTACAAGCAGCTTACACAGCAGCTTGCAGTAGCAGCTTACACAACAGCTTCCTTTCTTCTATAAATAGAGGAGAATTCAGCTCATTATGTACATAAGTTTGAAGTTTGAATAATATATCAGTTTCTCTCTATACTTGTCTTTTCTTTACTGTCTTTATTTTATAACAAGGGGGATCTTTATTTGAAATTATATATTTAATTATGTCATTAAGGGCTGGTTAAATCTTTAGTAGGGGATAAAGATCCAAGCAATATTTTTCAATAATTACTTTCCCCGAAAAAATTTCAAACGATTTTGTATCATTGAAAGAGGCGATAAATTTAGTGACGACATTATCTTTGATAATTCTTCATAGGAATTTATGAATTATGTTTGTACATAATTATTTCATACCTATCAATGCGTGAAATATCATATTTTTAAAATGTGGATTGCATGTTAGTAATATGAAGTTATTTCTTGGAATGTGACGGAACATGAGAAGAGAAATAATATTTACAAATTAAAGATAAATTAAAATTACAATTTTTCATGAAAAATGTTCATTTGATGTACCATATGAACAAATTAATGTAATATTTGCAATTTATAATTTTAAAATATAGGTATTGATCATACAATTGTTATTTTATGGGAAAATATTGCTTAGAATGACGGTGAAAACAATCAAATCCTTGGTTTTGTGATGTTAGAGTCTCAATTTATAGGTATTATGCCAACATATTTATGTATTGTATCATATTTTATGGCCTAGCGTGATACATTTTTTTATATGTTTATGTTTGGCATTTACTAACGGCAGAGAATTAATCAATTTTCAATGTTAGAATATATTTACCACAATGTGTTTTCTCACAAGAGCAAGGTGGGGAGTTCTTGGAGGGAGGGAGCCGAGAGTCTATCGGAAACAGCCTCTCTACCTCAGGGTAGGGGTAAGGTCTGCGTACAAACTACCCTCCCTAGACCCCACTAGTGGGATTATACTAGGTTGTTGTTGTTGTTATTGTTGTAATGTGTTTTCTCATATGGCTAACTTTAAGTTACACTTTTCAGAGAGATATCTATTTCAACAACAAGAGTTTTTGTTATGATAGAGCAACCTAAACAGATGAAACGGACATTTACCATGAATATCGTCCATTAAAGGTATTATATAAGATACAATTCATTTCATGTTTGTACTTTATAAAATAAAAAAAAATAAAGATCATATGTATCTAATCAAACTTTGATTGTTCATTGCGTAGGTTGAAACGATATCCAATTATCTTTACTTCTATAAATAAGCCACCATACTACGATGCACATTCACAAGATCTTGTACTTTTTTCTTTCATGTATAATTAATTACTCTTAACTTTATTTTAATAAATATTGAGATTATTTTATATATCATGGACAATATGACTTGACAAACACGTGCAACGCACGTGCTGAGAAATTAATATATACATATATGTACACAATATTTAATTGATTTAACATCGTAAATTGTAATATATATATATATATATATATACACACACACACACATACACATACATACACACACACACACACACACACACATATATATACACACACACACACACACACACACACACACACACACACACATATATATATATATATATATATATATATATATATATATATATATATATATATATATATATATATATATATATATATATCACGACCCAAAATCCACTATAGGTCGTGATGGCGCCTAACACCGCCGTTAGGCAAGCCAATAGTGATTGATCAATTTAATTACTCATTCTAGTACTTTAAAGTCATTTTTTTATTCATTAAATATTATGAAATAGAATTTACACGAATTACAATAATGAACGACCCGTAGGAACCCCTAAAATCCGTTGTCATAAGTGCATGAGTATCAACTAGGAAATATAATTAAATGCAACATTTATCTGGAGTACAAATTAGATAGAGGAATATAAATAACTCTGATGAAGACTCTGCAGGTTGCGGATCGTAACATGAAATGCAGCTCATAGTAAAGTCCCCGCAATAGCCACGCCTCTGCGCCCAAAAAACCACCAGACATATATGTACCTGCACAAAAAGTACAGCAAGTGTAGCATGAGTACGTAAATCCACGCATACCCAGTAAGTATCTAGCCTAATCCCAGAGAAGTAGTGACGAGGGGTCAACATCAACACTTACTAGTGATCCAATAAGATAGATACAATAGAATGTAAACAGATGTGAGTCAGAGAATATAAACGAAATAACTAGTATAAATACGTGGTAAAATTCGCCTCTCGGCAATAACTCAAACTCTCAGCTAGTAGTTACCTCTTCAATTGGAGTATATATAATGGACCTCACCATATGGGTCGCCACAGTTCAAATCAGGAAAACTCACAGATATACTGCCTTCTTTTAAATTATTATGCACAATTTCATAAGAGTAATTTATAAAAATGCCGAGGCGTACGTCCCGATCCATCATAACCGTGGTAAACCTGGCATAGCCAGCGTCACGGTCTTAGCGTGACAATCAAGAATAGCATAATGGGGAGATAACCAGTCCATGCCTAAGATAACATCAAAATCTACCATACTGAGCAATAATAAATCGGCCCTGGTCTCAAAACCACTAAGAGCAATCAAATACGACTGATACATGCAGTCCACAACAAGAGAATCTCCCACAAGAGTAGACACATAAAAAGGGGAACTCAAAGAATCCCAAGATACGCCCAATTATGGGACAAAATAAGAGGACATATAGGAATACGTAGAGCCTGGGTCAAACAATGCCGACGCATCTCTATGACAGACGGGAAAAATACCTGTAATGCCAGAGTCGGAAGCAACTGCCTCTGTACAAGCCGAAAGAGCATAATACCTGGCCTGGCCTCCCCCTCTAGGGCGACCTCGACCTCCACCTCGAGCTGGCTGAGCAGGTGGGGCGGTAGCTGGTGCTAGAATCATGGCCCGAGGACACGGTGGAGCACATGATGGTTGAAAGGTCTGTGGAGGTGCAACCCTCCTAAGTCTGGGGCAATCCCTCACCATATGGCAGGTGTCGCCACACTTAAAATAACCCATCGGAGGGCGTGGCCACTGTGACTGACTCGGGCCAGGTCTGCTGGATTTGCCGCTAAAAGTACCCCGAGCAGGAGGCACACTAGATACTGGCGGTGCATAATAAAGCTCCTGGGGCCTAGAAGGGGGTGGAACACCACCGGCGGCTGGAAGAGCTGAATGAACGGGGAGACCCACATAACCCCTACCATGGCGAGCTGCTGGGGCACGAGCTCCAGAATAAGAACTAGTCTCTCGAGACCTCTTGGCCTCTCTCTCCTCTCGGTCTCTGGCAAGCATGCCCTCCAATCTCCTAGCAATACTCACAACCTGCCGATAAGGAATATCCATCTCCATCTCCCTGACCATACTAATCCTGATACTGGGGTGGAGTCCCTCAATGAACTGTCGAACCCTCCCTTGAACTGTGGCAACCAAGGCCGGTGCATGTCTGGCCAAATCACTGAAGCAGACTGCATACTCTGACACAGTCATAGCACCTTGGCGCAGCTGCTCAAACTCCGCGCGCCATGAGTTCCTAAGGCTCTGAGGGACATAGTCCCTCAAAAATATGTCCGAAAACTGAGTCCATGTAAGTGAAACTGCCTCATCCGGACTACTCAACTCATAAGTACGCCACCACTGATAGGCTGCTCCTCTAAGCTGGTAAGTGGTAAAAGAAACCCCACTCATCTCCGCTATGCCTATAGTACGGAGAATATGATGACACTCCTCCAGAAAACCCTGAGCATCATCTGTAGATAATCCGCTGAAGGTAGGTGGGTGGTACTTGTACCTCTCAAGTCTGAGATGCTCTGCCTCATAAGCGGCTGTCCTAGTCTCGTGCTGCACCGGAGCTACTGGCGGTATAGGAATGAACTCTGGGGCTTGATCAACTCGGACCCTCTGCTTAGGAGTACAGGATGCGGGAGTCTGTGTCCCTCCCCCGGCCTGAGATGTGGCGGGAGCTAGAGGGATCAATCCAGCCTGAGCTAAAGTGCTGAACATGCTCATGAACTGGGCTATAGTCTTTTGGAGGGCTGGTGCAACAATAGGAATCTCCGGTGCCTGCCCTCCAGCTGGAACTGCTGGGGGCTCCTCTGTGGCAGCTCACGCGGGTGCTCTGGCTGCACTGCATGGACGTACTCTACCCTGACCCCGGCCTCTGCCGGCTCTAGCAGGGGGCGCGGGTGCCTGGTCGTCAGATCCTCCGGTACGGGTCCTCACCATATGTGAGAAAGAATAAAATAGAGAATTTTTAGAATTTGATGCCAATAACTCGCACGACAAGGAATCAAAAGAAGTATGTTTGTTCCTAACAGTTCCATAGCCTCCCGAAGATAAGTATAGATGTCTCCGTACCGATCCGCGAGACTCTAATAAACTGGCTTGTGACTCACGAAATCTATGAAACTAGAGCTCTGATACCAACTTGTCACGACCCAAATTCTCCCTCCGTGAAAACGTCGTGACGACACCTAGTCTCTACGACTAGGTAAGCCTAACACTTGCGGATATGAAATGAAAAATATGAAAATTCAACAAATAACAATAACAGATATTTTAATAAGCAATTGAGATGCCGCTCGGCATATACAATAATCAACTCTCGAAATATGCATGACATACCCAAGACACGAAACACTGTATGTCATAAGCTTCTTTGAAGTTCTAACTGTTCTATATATCACTGTCTATAGAAATAAGAGAAGAATCAACATAGAGGGATAAAGGGGGACTCCGAGGATCTGCGGTTACGGGCATATGTACCTTGAAGTTCTCCGAAACAACAACAACTGCAACTAAGGATAAGGCTGGTAAAAGGAACTTGGATCTCACATGAAACACATGTGCTGGAAAGGGCGTGAGTACACCACAGTAGTACCCAGTAAGTGCCGAGCCTAACCTCGGTCGAGTAGTGATAAGGTCAGGTTAGGCCCACTAGTATATAATAATAAAAACAGGAGAATAAGCAGTATAATAAGAGACTATGGTTCAATGAAGGAAAGCACAGTGAAATAACATAACAGTGCATGGAATTAAGCGACAGAGGATCTCCCGAGATACCGTCTCGTAGTCCCAAAAGTAAATATGCAGGGAGAACTCCCGAGGTACCGCCTCGTAGTCTCAAAGTAAATGTGCAGGGGGATCTCGCGGGATACCGTCCCATAGTCCCAAAAGTAAATATCCAGGTGGATCTCCCGGGATACCGTCTCGTAGTCCCAAAAGTAAATATGCAGGGGGATCTCCCGGGATACCGTCCCATAGTCCCAAAGTAAATACACAGCGCAATCAATTACAAACGACAAGTACAGTAAGAGAAATCTACAGTCTAGACTAAGTACAAGTCGGGAAAGAAGTAGGAATTCAATAGGCATGCTGCAAAGTGTTCAATTAAGCAAATAAGGCACGTAGACATGTTATTCTAATCTAACAAGGTAACTACGCATGCTAGTATATTCAATTAAGGTGGAGACAGGGAATTTCTCAGTAAAAAAAATTAGGTTTTTCAACAAATAGCCCGTGTACGCACTCGTCATCTCGTGTACACGACGCACACACAGTAAAATCAGTACCAAATCCTAAGGGGATTTCCTCTACATAAGGTTAGGCAAGCCACTTACCTCAAACCAAGCTCAATCAATCCGTAACAATGCTCTTTCCACGAATATCGGGCTCCGAATGGTCCAAATCTAGCCAAAATCAATTACATACCACAAATACAACTATAAGAATTAATCTAATTAACGAAATCAAAGCTAAAGCAAGAAATTGGAAAATCGCCCTAAAAAGCCTCCCGAGGCCCACGTCTCGGAATCGAGTAAAATTCACCAAATATTAACACCCATTCACTCACGAGTTTACTCGTACCAAAATTATCCAAATCCAATGTCAAAATCTCAATCAAAACCCAAAAATCTTGGTTGAAAAACTTCTTCCCATTTTTCCCAATTTTCAACCCAAATCCGAAATTTAATGATGAAATTAATTATAGTTCAATGGGATATAACCAAAATCAAGCGTAGAATCATTACCCAATCGATATCTTTGAAAATCCCCTAAACTCTCGTCCAAATCCGAGCTCCCAAACTCAAGTTTTGATAAAAATGGCCACACCCTCGCTTTTGAAATGTTTAATACTGCCGAGTGATTCCTTAATCGCGATCACGAAAATAGCCTCGCGATCGCGAAGAACAACTTTGCTTCCCCAGAAATTAACTCTACGCGAACGCGTAAAACACCACGACAACGCGATGCTCTGACTCTCATACTTGCACGATCGCGAACAACCCTACGCGTTCGCGGTGAGCAAAGTGCGTGGCCCAGCTTTGGTCCACTTAACCCTACGCAGAGGGTCCACTTAACCATCTGCGTTCGCGAAGCACCACCTCACTTCACTACGCGTTCGCATGCCCCTATCTGCGAATGTGAAGAACAATTCCATCCTCTCGCCCAGCTAGCTTACGGGATCGCAGATCACCCCACGTGATCGTGTTGAAGGAAAACAGAACTCAGACACCAGAAAACATCAGCAACCCCCAAAGTCCAAAAATCGATCCGCTGGGCATTCGAAACACACCTGAGGCTCCCGAGACCTCAACCAAACATACCAACCAGTCCTAAATCACCATACGAACTTAGTCGAGCCCTCAAATTACATCAAACAATGCTAAAATCATGAATCACCCTCCAATTCAAACTTAATGAACTTGAAACTTCAAATTTCCAAAACCGATGTCGAAACTTATCAAACCACGTCCGATTGACTTCAAATTTTGCACACAAGTCATATTCAACATTACGAACCTATGCCAACTTCTGGAATCGGAATTTGACCCCGGTATCAAAATTCTTCTACCAATCCAAATCTCCAAAACTTTGACTTTTGCCATTTTAAGCCTAAATGAGCTATAGACCTCTAAAACACTATCCGGACACGCCCCTAAGTCCAAAATCATCTAACGGAGCTAACAGAATCGATGGAACTCCATTCCGGAGTCGTCTACACACAGTTCCGACTACGGTCCAAATCATAAGACTTAAACCTCCATTTAGGGACTAACTGTCCCAAAACACTCCAAAAACCAAAATGAAACCTCCTGGCAAGTCATAATAGCAGAAATAGATATGGGAGAAGGAATTAATAGGGGATCAGATATATAGCTCTCAAAACGACCGGTCGGGTCGTTACATCTTTCCCTTCTTAAAATAATCGTTCGTCCTCGAATGAGTATAAAGACATACCTGAAGTGGTGAAAAGATGAGGATAACGGCTACGCATAACATGCTCGGTCTCCCAAACGGCTGAACCCTTCACTGAACCTTCACGGAAGCTATGTTCTTTGACCTAATCTTTCGCACTTGCCTGTCTAAAATAGCCACTGGCTCCTTGACATAAGATAGATCCTTGTCCAACTGGACTGAGCTCAAATCCAACACATGAGCCGGATCGCCGTGATACTTCCGGAGCATAGAAACATGAAATACTGGGTGGATCCCTGTAAGACTGGGATGCAAGGCAAGCTCATAAGTAGCCTCCCCAATGCGACGCAATACCTTAAATGGGCCGATAAACTATGGGCTCAGTTTTCCCTTCTTTTCGAACCTCATAATGCCCTTCATAGGCGAAACCCGGAGCAAGACCCGCTCTCCAATCATGAATGCAACATCGCAAACCTTCCGGTCTGCATAGCTCTTCTGTCTGGACTGGGCTGTGTGAAGTCGATCCTGAATCACCTTCACCTTATCCAGGGCATCCTGAACCAAGTCTATACCCAATAATCTAGCCTCGCCCGGCTCGAACCAACCCAATGGGGACCGACACCTCCTACCATACAGAGCCTCATACGGTGCCATCTGGATGCTCGACTGATAACTGTTGCTGTAGGCAAACTCAGTAAGTGGTAAGAGTTGATCCCAAGCACCCCCAAAATCTATCACACAAGCGCGGAGCATATCTTCCAGTATCTGAATAGTGCGCTCGGACTATCCGTCTGTCTGAGGGTGAAATGTTGTGCTCGACTCAACCCGAGTACCCAGCTCTTGCTGTACAGCCCTCCAGAACCGTGATGTAAACTCCATACCCCGATCAGAGATGATAGAATCCGATATGCCATGAAGCCTGGCGATCTCGCTGACGTAAATTCGAGCCAACTGCTCGAAAGAATAAGTAGTAATCACAGGAATGAAATGAGCTGACTTGGTCAGCTTATCCACAATCACCCAAACTGCATCAAACCTCCGCTGAGTCCGTGGGAGTCCAACAACAAAATCCATAGTGATCCGCTCCCATTTCCGCTTTGAAATCTCTAACTTCTGAAGCAACCCACCCGGCCGTTGATGCTCATACTTCACCTGCTGGCAATTTAGGCACCAAGCCACATACTCCACTATGTCCTTCTTCATCCTCCTTCACCAGTAATGCTGCCTCAAGTCCTGATACATCTTCGCGGCAGCCGGATGAATAAAGTACTGCGAGCTATGAGCCTCCTGAAGAATCAACTCAAGCAAACCATCTACATTAGGCACTCATAGCCTTCCCTGCATCATCAATACGCCATCATCCCCAATAGTGACCTCCTTAGCATCACCGTGTTGAACTATGTCCTTAAGGACAAGCATGTGGGGGTCATCATACTGATGCTCCCTGATACGATCATAAAGGGAAGATCGAGAGACCACACAAACCAATACTCGTCTCGGCTTAGAAATATCCAATCTAACAAATTGGTTGGCTAAGGCCTGAACATCCAATGCTAAGGGTCTCTCTACTACTGGAAGATATGCTAAACTACCCAAACTCTACGCCCGGTGACTCAAAGCATCGGCCACCATATTGAGCTTCCCCGGGTGGTACAAAATGGTGATATCATAATCCTTAAGTAGCTCCAACCACTTCTGCTGATGCAAATTAAGATCCTTTTGCTTGAACAGATGCTGCAAACTCTGATGATCAGTGTAAATCTCAAAAGGGACACCGTACACGTAGTGCCGCCAAATCTTCAGGGCATGAACAATAGCTGCTAACTCAAGGTCGTGGACAAGATAGTTCTTCTCACACACCTTTAGCTGTCTGGATGCATAGGCAATCACTCTACTGCCCTGCATCAACACCGCGCCAAGACCAGTCCGCGATGCATCATAATATACAGTGTAGGACCTTGAACTTTTAGGCAATACCAAAACTAGGGCTGTAATCAAAGCTGTCTTGAGCTTCTGAAAGCTCTCCTCACACTCCTCTGTCAACCTGAACGGAGCACCCTTCTGGGTCAGCCTGGTCATAGGTGCTGCAATAGATGAGAATGCCTATACAAAGCGACGGTAATACCTCACCAAACCAAGAAAATTACGGATCTCCGTAGCCGATGACGGTCTAGGCCAACTCTGCACTGCTTCCACCTTCTTCGGATCCACCTTGATACCATCACTCGATATTACATGGCCCAAGAATGCCACTGAGTCTAGCCAAAACTCACACTTAGAAAATTTTGCATATAACTTCTTTTCTCTCAAGGTCTGAAGCACAGTCCTCAGGTGTTGCTCATGATCGTCCCGAGCACGGGAGTACAACAGAATGTCGTTAATAAACACAATGACGAAAGAGTCAAGATATGGCCAGAACACACTATGCATCAAGTGCATAAAGGCTGCTGGGGCATTGGTTAGCCCAAAAGACATAACCAGAAACTCATAGTGACCATATCGTGTCCTGAAAGCAGTCTTCGGGATATCTGGCTCCCGAGTCTTTAACTGATGATAGCCTGAACGTAAGTCAATCTTGGAGAAAACTCTGGCACCCTATAACTGATCAAATAAGTCATCAATACGAGACAATGGATACATGTTCTTCACTGTAACTTTGTTCAGCTGGCGATAATCAATACATATACGCATAAAACCATCTTTTTTCTTCACAAACAAAACAGGAGCACCCCAAGGTGACACACTGGGCCGAATGAAGCCCTTATCAAGCAACCCCTACAACTGCTCCTTCAACTCCTTCAACTCAGGAGGAGCCATACGATATGGAGGAATAGAGATACCAAAATCAATATCTCTGTCGGGCGGCATGCCCGGAAGATCAACTGCAAACACATTTGGAAAGACCCTCACTACTGGGACTGACTCAACTGTAGGGGTATCAATACTGACATCTCTCACATAAGCTAGATACGCATCACACGCATTCTCAACCATTCGTTGAGCTTTAAGAAAAAAAATAACTCAGCTGGGAGTATACTCTAAGGTACCTCTCCACTCTAATGGTGGTAAACCTGGCATAGCCAGCGTCACAGTCTTAGCGTGACAATCAAGAATAGCATAATGGGGCGATAACGAGTCCAAACCCAAGATAACATCAAAATCTACCATGTTGATCAATAATAAATCGGCTCTGGTCTCAAAACCACTAAAGAGCAATCAAACACGACCGATACACGCGGTCTACAACAAGAGAATCTCTCACAGAAGTAGACACATAAACATAGGAACTTAATGAATCCCGAGATACACCCAAATATAGGGAAAAATAAGTGGATACATAGGAATACGTAGAGCCTGGGTCAAATAATGCCGACGCATCTATATGACAGACAGGACCAATACCTGTAATGACAGATTCGGAAGCAACTGCCTATGTACAGGCCAGAAGAGCATAATACCTGGCCTAGCCTCCCCATCTAGGGAGACCTCGACCTCCCCGACCTCTACCTTGAGCTGGCTGAGCAGGTGGGGCGGTAGCTGGTGCTGGAATCATGGCCTGAGGACCCGGTGGAGCATGTGGTGGCTGAGAAGTCTGTGGAGGTGCAACCCTCCTAAATCTGGGGCAATCCCTCACCATATGGCAGGTGTCTCCACACTCAAAACAACCCCTCGGAGGGCGTGGCTGCTGTGACTTGCTCGGGCCAGGTCTGCTGGATTGGCCGCTAAAAGTACCCCGAGCAGGAGGCACACTAGATACTGGCGGTGCATAATAAGGCTCTTGGGGCCTAGAAGGGGCTGGAACACCATTGGCGGCTGGAAGAGCTGAATGAATGGGGCGACCCACATAACCCCAACCATGACGAGCTGCTGGGGCACGAGCTCCAAAATAAGAACCAATCTCTCGAGACCTCTTGGCCTTTCTCTCCTCTCGGTCCTGAGCAAGCATGCCCTCCAATCTCCTAGCAATACTCACAACCTGCTGGTAAGTAATATCCATCTCCAGCTCTCTGACCATACTAATCCTGATACTAGGGTGGTGTCCCTCAATAAACCGTGGAACCCTTTCTCGAACTATGGCAACCAAGGCCGGTGCATGTCGGGCCAAATCACTGAAGCGGACTGCATACTCTGACAAAGTCATAGCACCCTGGCGAAGCTACTCAAACTCCGTGCGCCATGAGTACCTAAGACTCTGAGGGACATATTCCCTCAAAACCATGTCCGAAAACTGAGTCCACAACTGATAAGCTACTCCTCTAAGATGAGAAGTGGTAAAAGAAACCCCACTCATCTCCGCTACGCCCATAGTATGGAGAATATGATGACACTCCTCCAGAAATCCCTGAGCATCATCTGTAGCCAATTCGCTAAAGGTAGGTGGGTGGTACTTCTTGTACCTCTCAAGTCTGAGCTGCTCCACCTCAGAAGCGACTGTCCTAGTCTCGTGCTGAACCGGAGCTACCGGCGGTATAGGAATGAACTCTGGGGCCTGATCAACCTGAACCCTCTGCTCAGGATTATGGGCTGCGGGAGTCTGTGCCCCTCCCCCGGCCTGAGATGTGGCGGGAGCTAGTGGGATCAATCAAGCCTGAGCTAAAGTGCTGAACATGCTTATGAACTGGGCTAGAGTCTCGTGGAGGGCTGGTGCAGCAATAGGAATCTGTGGTACCTGCCCTCCAGCTGGAACTATTGGGGCTTCTCTATAGCAGCTCGCACGGGTGCTCTGGCTATACCGCGTGGCCGTTCTCTATCCCGGCCCCGGCCTCTGGCGGCTCTAGTAGGGGGCGCAGGTGCCTGGTTGTCAGATCCTCCGGTACGGGTCCTCACTATCTGTGAAAGAATAGAATAGAAATTTTTTAGAATTTTATGCCAATAACTCGCACGACAAGGAATCAAAAGAAGTATGTTTATTCCTAACAGTTCCATAGCCCCCCGAAGATAAGTACATACGTCTCCGTACCGATCTGCGAGACTCTAATAAACCGGCTTGTGACTCACGACACCTATGAACCTAGAGCTCTGATACCAACTTGTCACGAACCAAATTCTCCCTGGGTGAAACTTCGTGATGGCACCTAGTCTCTACGACTAGGTAAGCCTAACACTTGCAGAAATAAAATAAAAAACATAAAAATTTAACAACTAACAGTAACCGATATTTTAATAAGCAATTGAGATGCCGCTCGACATATACAATAATCCTCTCTCGGAATATACATGACACTCCCAAGACCCGGAACACCGTAAGTCACAAGCTTCTACGAAGTTCTACCTGTTATATACATCAATGTCTATAGAAATAAGAGAAGAATAATCATAGGGGGATAGAGAGGGACTCCAGGGATCTGCGGGCGCGGGAAGATGTACCTTGAAGTTCTCCGAAACAGCAACAACTGCAACTAAGGACGAGGCTGGTAAAAGGAACCTGGATCTACACACGAAAAACATGTGCAGGAAAGGGCGTGAGTACACCACAACAGTACCCAGTAAGTGCCGAGCCTAACCTCGGTCGAGTAGTGACAAGGTCAGGTCAGGCCCACTGGTATATAATAATAAAAATAGGAGAATAAGAAGTATAATAAGAGACTAAGGTTCAATGAAGGAAAGCACAGTAAAATAACATAACAGTGCACATAATTAAGCGACAGGGGATCTTTCGAGATACCGTCTCGTAGTTCCAAAAGTAAATATGCAGGGAGCACTCTCGAGGTACCGCCTCGTAGTCTCAAAGTAAATGTGTATGGGGGATCTCCCGGGATACCATCCCGTAGTCCCAAAAGTAAATATGCAGGTAGATCTCCCGGGATACCGTCCCGTAGTCCCAAAAGTAAATATGCGGGGGGATCTCCCGAGATACCGTCCCGTAGTCTCAAAGTAAATACACGTCGCAATTAATTACAAATGACAAGTACAACAAGAGAAATTCACAGTCTAGACTAAGTACAAGTCTGGAAAGAAGTAGAAATTCAATAGGCATGCTGCAAAGAGTTTAATTAAGCAAATAAGGCACGTGGACATGTTATTCTAAGCTAACAGGGTAACTACGCATGCTAGAATATTAAATTAAGGTGGAAACAGGTAATCTAATTAGTTATATACCATAAATACAACTATAAGAATTAATCTAATTAACGAAATCAAAGCTAAAGCAAGAAATTGAAAAATCGCCCTAAAAAGCCTCCCGAGGCCCACGTCTCGGAATCGAGTAAAAGTCACCAAATATTAACACCCATTCACTCACGAGTTCACTCGTACCAAAATTATCCAAATCCGATGTCAAAATCTCAATCAAAACCCAAAAATCTTAGTTGAAGAACTTCTTCCCATTTTTCCCAATTTTCAACCCAAATCCGAAATTTAATGATGAAATTAATTACAGTTCAATGGGATATAACCAAAATCAAGCGTAGAATCATTACCCAATCGATGTCTCTGAAAATCCCCCAAAATCACGTCCAAATCCGAGCTCCCAAACTCAAGTTTTGATAAAAATGGCCAAATCCTCGTTTTTGAAATGTTTAATACTGCCCAATGATTCCTTAATCGCGATCGCAGAAAAAGCCTTGCGATCGCGAAGAACAACTTTGCTGCCCCAGAAACAAACTCTACGCGAACGCATAAAACACCATGCGATCGCAATGCTCTGACTCTCATACTTACGCGATCGCGAACAAACCTACGCGTTCGCGGTGAGTAAAGTGCGTGGCCCAGCTTTGGTCCACTTAATCCAACGCGAAGGCAACCTTACCTCTGCGTTCGCGAAGCACCACCTCACTTCACTACGCGTTCGCATGCCCCTGTCCGCGAACGCGAAGAAAAATTCCATCCTTTCTCCCAGCTAGCTTACGCGATCGCCGATAACCCTACGCGATAGCGTATAACGAAACCAGAACTCAGACACCAGAAAACTTCAGCAACCTCCTAAGTCCAAAAATCGATCCTCTGGGCATCCGAAACACACCCGAGGCCCCCCCGGGATCTCAACCAAACATACCAACCAGTCCTAAATCACCATACGAACTTAGTTGAGCCCTCAAATAATATCAAACAACGCTAAAATCACGAATCACCCTCTAATTCAAACTTAATGAACTAGAAACTTTAAATTTCCACAACCGATGCCGAAACCTATCAAACCACGTCCTATTGACCTTAAATTTTGCACACAAGTCATATTCAACATTACGGACCTACTCTAACTTCCGTAATCGGAATCTGACTCCAGTATCAAAATTCCACTACCGGTCAAATCTCCAAAACTTTGACTTTCGCTATTTCAAGCCTAAATGAGCTATAGACCTCCAAAACACTATCCGGACACGCACCTGAGTCCAAAATCACCTAACGGAGGTAACGAAACTCCATTCCGAAGTCGTCTTCATACAGTTCCGACTACGGTCTAAATCCTAAGGCCTAAACCTCCTTTTAGGGACTAAGTATACCAAAATACTCCAAAAACCAAAACGAAACCTCCCTGCAAATCAAAATAGCATAAATAGATATGGGAGAAGAAGATAATAGGGGATCGGGGCTAGAACTCTCAAAACGAACGGCCGGGTCGTTACAGTTTTCTACCAAAATCACAAATTTCTACTAATTTCCATGTTTAAATATATATATATATATATATATATATATACAAACCATGTATTTAACTTGTAATAATTGGGAATCACTTACCTTGTATTGCTTGATGAAATTCTCCCCTTGAAGCTCTCCAAAATCGCCCCAACCAAGTGAAAATGAAAGAAAATGGGCAAAATTTTGTTTTTAAAAAAAACTCATTACTTAGCGACATTTTCGTATCTACGGAACATGAGCCACTTCTGCGGCACATAGTCCACTTCTGTGGCTTACTTCAGGACCCTCAACCTCCACATCTGCGGCCTCTCTAGTCCTTCTGTGCCTACGCTTCTGCGGCTCCTAATGCGTAGGTGCAGTTCCGCTTTTGTGTAACTCGACTGCATCTGCGGTCCCAGCCTTCCCCAGCCATTCCGCTTCTGCGCCCAAGGATGCCACATCAGCATCATTGCAAATACGAAAATGGTCTCGCACCTGCACCACTGCCCAACTCGCTCAGAATCGCTCCTGCGACCCTCTTGGCCACTTCTGCGGCTAAAATCTCGCATTTCAACTAATTTCCATGTTTAAATCCATATACAAATCATGTATTTAACTTGTAATAGGTGAGAATCACTTACCTTGTGTTGCTTCATGAAATTCTCCCCTTGAAGCTCTCCAAAATCTCCCCAACCAAGTGAAAATGAAAGAAAATGGGCAAAATCCCATTTTTATAAATACCTCACTGCCCAGCGATATTTTCGCATCTGCAAAACATGAGTCGCTTCGGTAGCATAGAGTCCTCTTCTGCAGCTCCCTTCAGGCCCCTCAACGTCCGCATCTGTGGCTCCTCTAATGCTTCTATGCCTACGCTTCTGCGGCTCCTAATGAGCAGGTGCGGTTCTGCTTCTGCGAAACTCGAGCACATCTGCGGTCCCAGCTTTCCCCAGCCATTCCGCTTTTGCACCCAAGGATGCCGCATCTGTGCCATCGTAAATGTAAAAATGGTCTCGCACTTACGCCACTGCCCAGCTCACCCAGAACCGTTCTTGTGACCCTCCTGGCCGCCTCTGTGGCTCCGTACCTGCGGACAAAACCTCGCAGGTGCGGTTACACTAGATGCCTGATGCTCTAGCATTTCCTCCAAGCCCAAACTCGATCTGTTAACCATCTGGAATCCACCCGAGGCCCCCAGGACCTCAACCAAACCTATCAACAAGTTCTAAAACATAATACAAACTTAGTCGAGCCTTCAAATCACATCAAATAATGCTAAAACCACGAATCACAACCCAATTCAAGCTTAATGAACTTTAGAACTTCAAACATCTACATTCGACTCCGAAACCTATCAAATCAAGTCCGATTGACCTCAAATTTTGCACAAAAGTCATAATTGATATTACAGACCTACTCCCACTTCCGAAAATCAGAATCCGACCCAGATATAAAAAATTTCACTCCCGGTCAAACTTCCCAAAAATTATCCAATTTCCAACTTTCGCTAATTAACGTCGAAATGACTGGCGGACCTCCAAATCAACATTCGGACATTCTCCTAAGCCAAAAATCATCATACTAACCTGTAGGAACCTTCAAATCCCAATTTCAAGGTCGTTTACTAAAAAGTCAAACCTTAGTCAATTCTTCCAACTTAAAGCTTCCGAAATTAGAATTTTCTCTCCAAATCAACTCGAACTTCCCAAAATTTAATTCCGACCACACGTACAAGTCGTAGCACCTGAAGTGAAGCTAACCAAGGCCTCAACTGGAGTTACAAGTGCACGAGCTTCTAGAATAATACAAACAAGGGTCTAAATAAAAATAAAGTTGTTTGAAAGAAAGTACACAACTAAGATAAAGTAGAAGGGGACTTCAGAGTTGCGAACGCCGAGCAGCTATTCCTCAAGTCTCCTCTAATATCTGAATCCAAGCAAATCTATAGTAAGCTGCTGGGACCAACTCCGATATATGCACAACAAGTGCAGAGTGTAGTATGAGTACAACCGACCCCATGTACTTTATAAGTGCTGAGCTTAACCTCGACGAAGTAGTGTCGAGGATAAGGCAAGTCGCTTACATTAACCTGTAAGCAATAATACAAACCGCTCCAACAATACAAACTTACATTAACCGCTCCAACAATATAAACTTTCAATTAAATTCCGTTGCGGCGTGCAACCCGCTCCAACAATATAAACTTTTAATTAAATTCCGTTGCGGCGTGCAACCCGCTCCAACAATACAAACTTATAATAAATCTGTTGTGGCATGCAACCTAATCCAACAGTATAATTTAACAACACTTAAATGTAAAACTACTCCAATAAATACCACATTTAATAGAAACTTATTTGGTAACAAGGCATACAATAATTATGATTTATTTTAGAAAATAAGTAATGAAAAATAGCAATTAATTATGAAAATCAGGGAGAGAATAGGCGATTTAATATTCAATATGCTAAATGTCAAGTAGCAATTAAGACGCATAAGTCAAATAAGCATGTAGCAATTATAGCAGGAATTCCAGACATCATATTGGACAAGGAATATGAGAGAAATAATTAATACAATAATTAATTCATAATTTAAAATAATTTATGATTTTCAGATAAATATGCAAACAATTAATTTCACGACATATAGGTACTCATCACCCCACCTATATGTCATTGCACTTGATATTCACGCAACAAATAATTTAAGGGTTCTATTCCCTCAAGTCAAGGTTAACCACGATACTTACCTTGTTTTGCAATTTCAATTGATCACTCGACCACGGCTTTTCCTTTCGAATTATTCTCCAAACCAATCAAACCTAACAAATTATTTACCAACAATTCAATTTGAGCTTTAGAAATTATTCACAATTTAAAAGAGACTTAATTTAAGTCATTTTCGGAAACGTCAATGTGGGGCTCACTATTTGGAACCCGACAAAAAATTATGAAATTAAAACACCCATTCCGATATGTGTTCAATCATACTAAAATTATCGAATTACAACATCGGATTGTCTTTGAAATCCTAAATTTTTGTTTTTGGAAAGTTTTACAAAAACTCCAATTTCTTCCATCTAAATCCGAAATAAACGATGAATATAAATATGGATTTATGAAATATAATTATTTTCGGATATAGAAAACTTACCCAAGTCGAAGTCGTGAAAAACCCCTTTGGAATCGCCCAAATCTGAGACTCGAAATTCAAAAATGAGTAAAAATGGCTAACACCCGATTTTTAAGCATTCTGTCCAGCATTTTTGCATCTGTGGATAAATGTCCGCATCTGCAGGCTTGTATTTGCGAGACAAAGCTCGCATTTATGGATCAGGGAAGCCAAGCAGAGGACCAAAACTGCAGACCTTCACGTCGCAGAAGAGAGGTCGGTCGCATGTGAGATCATGGCACCGCAGAAGGGGGTACGCACCTGCGTCCAAAGCTTCGCAGGAGCGAAGTTTCTCCCCTAGTCTCAAAGTCGCAGAAGCGACACTGCCTCCGCAGAAGCGATCTTGCACCTACAGCGAAATTTGCGCAGGTGCGACACACCAGAACCAGACCTGTGTTCTTGAACAAAAATGGTCTGAAAATCATCCGAAACTCACTCGAGCCCCTTGGGACCTCATCCGAATATTTCAACAAGTCCCTTAATATAATACGGACTTACTCGGAGTCTCAAATCACGTTAAATAACATCAAAATTACAATTCTCACCTCGATTCAAACTTATGAGTTTATGAAATTTCACTTTACAAAACCCGTGCCGAAATGTATTAAATAAATCCGAAATAATTTTAAATTTGGCGCACAAGTCATAAATGATGTAATGAAGTTATTCCAACTCTCAGAATCTCAATACGAGTCCGATATCAATAAAGTCAAATTCACGGTCAAAGTTTGAAATCTTTAAGCTTTCAAACTTTAATAAATGGCGATAACTCAAGCTAGGGACCTCCAAATTAAATTTCGGGCATAAGCCCAAGTTACAAGTTACGATACGGACCTACTAAAATTTTCAAAACACTGTTCCGGGTCCGTTTGCTCAAAATATTGATCGAAGTCAACTTTAGTGAGTTTTAAAGCACTATTTCACATTTTAATCAAATTTTCACATAAAAACATTCCGAAAAAAATTACGGACTGTGCACGCAAGTCGAGAAATACTGAAAGATGCTACTCGAGGTCTCAGAACATAAAAATAAATGTTTAAAATTAAAGATGACATATTAGGTCATCACAATATATATATATATATATATTCTCCAATCGTGTGATTTGACCGAGTATTTATTGTTGTTGCTACAATTTAAGTTTTAATAAAGCACTACATCTTATAGCACTATACATTATATTTTTAAACGCGTTATAGCGTGTTGGATGCCGATACTTAGACTCGGTCGCTCTAACATTAAAACTCAATATTTAATTTACTAAGGCCGTCAGTATGCCCGAGCATGCTATAACACATTTAAAAATAAAATGTATAGTGCTACATTGAAATTTAAGTTGTAGCAAGAATAATATATACTCGGTCAAATCATACGATTGGAGAATATATATGTATGTGTGTGTGTATATGCATATGGTATTCTATAAATTGTTTAATTAATCTTTACTTTGGTAGATAGTATGCAAGTCTAACCAGGCTTTGGTCAAAGATTGACCATTTTTCGACCGCAGTCGATCGAAATTTACTGCGGTCGAATTTTTCAACTGTACCAGATAAAGCAAACTTTTTTTTATGGGATCATATTTTTCGACTGATTGTGGTCGGTATATTTGTGTACAATTTGTTATTTTAATTTTTTGACTAATTTACTTTATTTTCGACCGACTTCGGTCGATTGTTTTTTCCAACCGACTTCGGTCGGTATGCTCTGGACGGATTTTGACAATTTTATAGTAATGGTCATTCAGGGATTTATCGTCATTCAAGGTTTGCTTTATTAGCTTCCTCATGATATACATGATTACTATGATCCGAACACTTACATTATTTATATTTTAGGAGCAATATACCCATTTAAATTAGAGTAGAAAAAACTAAACAAAATAGATCTTATGATGCATAATCACTTCTTAGATTATTGGGGTTTCCAGCAACCTTTTGTTTGATGCATATTGACTTGAGCACGGATTATGTTTTGATGATTAACAAACCTAATCTATTGTATTGAAAGAACTATGTTCATGGGCATGTTGCTATGCTACTAGGATGATGCGCAGATGTGATATATGGCTAATTCTAGAACCAGGTTCATAGCAGATAAAGTTCAGAATGCTGATCAGACGCGGAATTTTAGGATTCTTATGCAAGATGGATTCCTCAAGAAAACCTATATATTCGTGCGTGATAAAGAAAAACATTGATTGGAGAAATTCTTACTTGAAAAGGATTCGATAGTTTTGGAGATACTTGCATTAAAGGAAAATGATTGAGGATTTGGAATAATTAAGGAAACCAAATCAAAATAGGGGAAGTTTTTATTAACCGAAATATTCTAGGTCTTGGACCATTTATTGAAGGAGATTTTCAGCCAACTTTATTGCTATATAAAGAGACATTCTACATCTATTCAAGACTTATGCTATTCGAACAAATTCACAAAATTATTCCTATCAATATCAATCTCAGCAAGAAAGTGCTCTTGGAGATTCAAACTGCCCAACTAAAGAACATATTCCTGAAGACGAAGCGTTTGAAGTTCTTTAGTTATTTAGATTGAGTCAATTATTCTAAGTTGTAACCTATTTGCTTTTCAAGTATAATTATAGGTTAGTTCAGAAACTTAAGTTTTTCTTCGCTTCCTACACTAGAGCTAGTTTGGGAAGGGATAGCTATAATTTGGTTGATTGTAGGGGTTAGGGTATTAGAGTTAGTCCCCTTGATTATAGAGTTATAACCTAAAACTGTTCAATTGAAGTTAGTAAAGTTTGAAGTGAATCCTACTAGGATAATCGTGATTTTTACTCCCTTGAGTAAGGAGGTTTTCCACGTAAAATCTTTGTGTTAGCTAAATCCTGCACTTTACTTTCGGTTTGTGTCAGGTCGGTTATTTGAAAGAGTTAGGTTCTTTGAAATCGTAAAAATTGAGTGAGATACAATTCAATTCTCTTTCTTGTGTCTGAGTGAAATCTAAACTAATGATGCACAATAAGTACATAGACAAGGCTAAATCTTCGGTGCTCATTGCACTTCTTTTTCAAGAGAGATAATGTCATATCATAATCCAAAGTTCAAACAACACTGGAACCCTCAGGACACAAGAATATATCAGGGTGGGAATAAAGAATTTCTCATGTCAACACCTAATTGCTGACCCTAATTTTCATGGCAAGATCAGTTTAATGGGAGGTGAAAAATGAGTGAACATAGTAAGCAGAATTAACATTAGCATTGATAACTAAGTTATCCACTTGGCACATGTTATTTCTGTTAGGGATATAATAGATATACCCTAGATTCAATCTCATAATTGATAATTTAAACATATTTTTGTGATTATTATTTGATATAAAAAATATATGGCATTTGATATTTTTTTATCATTGTTATTAGTTGCTTAATTAATTTGATAAGATCCTTGATTAAATTTTGAGACTTGTCATAATGTATTATGGATTTCGGGGGTTCTTGGGATCATTTCTTGCTGCTTGCAGAGTTTGTCTACCACAACAGGTACCAATCGAGTATTCAGATGGCTCCTAATGAGGCCCTATATGGGAGATGGTGTAGCTCTCCAGTCGGTTGATTTGAGCCGGGTGAGGCTAGGTTGTTGAACACAAATTTGGTTTGAGATGCCTTGGAGAAAGCCAACTTGATCCAGGACCAGTTTCGTACAACACAGTCTTGGTAGAAGAGTTATGCCGATCGGAGAGCTCGGGATGTAGCATTTATGGTTGGAGAGAGGGTTTTGCTCCGGTTTCACCCATGATGGGTGTGATGAGGTTCGGGAAGAAGAGAAAGTTGAGCCCTAGGTATATCAGTCCTTTTGAGATCTTTGAGAGAGTTGGTGAGGTGGCTTACAAGATTACATTGCCACCCAGCCTATATGCAGTTCACCTGGTGTTCCATGTTTCTATGCTATTAAAGTATTATGGTGATCTGTCTCATGTTTTAGACTTTATATCAGTCCAAATGGACAAGGATTTGACTTAAATTGAGGAGCCGGTGGCTCTCTTGGACAGACAAGTCCGGAAGTTGAGATCAAAAAATATTACTTCAGTGAAGGTTCAATGGAGAGTTCATCCAGTCGAGGAGGCGACATGAGAGACCGAGCACGACATGCGGAGTCATTATCCTCACCTTTTTGTCACTTCAGGTATGTCTTTATGCATGTTCGAGCACGAATATTTATTTTAAGAGGGGGAGAATGTAACGACCCGACTGGTCATTTTGTGTATTTGCGCCCCGTTTTCCCTTTTTATGCTTCACACATGTGTAATTTAGGTTTTATAACTTGCGGGGTAGATTGGTTTTGTTCCGAAAATTTTTTAGGTTGATTTAGACCCTTTGGCTCTTGGCTTAGAAGCTTAAGTTCAAAGAGTTAACCAGAGTTTGACTTTGTGAAGACTACTCTGAAATGGAGTTTTGACAATTCCAATAGCTCCGTATGGTGATTTTGTACTTAGGAGTATGTACGGATATTGATTTGGAGGTCCGTAGGGCGTTTTGGTTGGAATTGTCAAAAGTTGAAAAGTTGAAGGTTTGGAATGTTGAGAGGTTTGACCAAGAGTTGTCTTGAATCGGGGTCAGATTTTGATTCCGGGAGTTGGAAAAGGTCAATTACGTCATTTATCGCTTACGTGCAAAATTTGAGCTCATTCGGTGTTGGTTTGATAAGATTCGACGTTAGTTTTAGAAGTTAAATGTTCATGGATTCAATAGGTTTAAATTTGGGTGCGATTCATAAATTTGATGTTGTTTGATGTGATTTTCGCCTCGAGTAGGTTCATTTTGTGTTTTGCGACTTGAAGGTATGTTCAGACGGGGTCTCGGGGGCCCGCGTGTGATTCCAGTTGAGTTTGGACTCATTGGAGACTGGATGGATTTTGGAGGCCTGCTGAGTTCTGCTGCAATCGCACCTTCGCACTTTGGGCCACAGGTGCGGCACCGTAGAAGCGGCCTATGAGCCGCAAAAGGGAAAATTGGCCTGGTGTACAGGTTCCATAGGTGCGGTGAGCTCTCCATAGAAGCGAACTTGCAGGAGCAGAGGCAGGACCATAGAAGAGGTCCCCCAAGTGCGCAAGCTTAGCCGCATGTGCGCTTGGTCGGGTGCCTTAGTGGAATCCGCAGGTGCGGAAATTTAACAGCAGAAGCGACCTAGTCTCCACAAAAAGCGGAAATTGTTGGGAAGAAATAGAGAAATCGAGGGTTTTTTTTCATTATCCACATTATGAGTTAGAGAGCTCGGGTTTGGGCAATTTTGGAGAGAATTTTCAAGGATTGAATCGGGATAAGTATTTTTTATTCAGATTTGCTGATTAATCATGAATCCATCATTAGTGTTATCATTTAATTAGTGTTTTGAGTTGGAAAAAAATTAGAGATTTTTGTGAAAACTTCCTAAACTATAAATTGAGGATTTGAAGGTCGATTTGAGGTCGGAATTGGATAATTTTAGTATGGTTGAACTAGTTGTTGAATGAGTGTTCAAATTTTGTAAGTTTGGTCGGGTTTTCGAGGTGCAAGCCCAAGGTTGACTTTTTGAGTTTTTTAAAGATTGCAACTTTATTATCTGGAATAGTTTCCTATGGTTTGTATTTATAGCATCAAGTTATTTTGGCGAGAATTGAGCCGTTCAGAGTTGGATTTTCACGGAAAAGGCTTACTAGTGGATTAATTTAGCTTGTTTGAGGTATGTATCTTGTCTAACTTTGTGTGGGGGAACTACCCCTTAGGGTTTGGGTTGAATGTGCTATTTGTGTTATGTGAAAGACATGTATGCGAGGTGAAGAGTGCGTACACGGGCTATATGTGGTATATGATCGATTTAGGTTATTTAGACTCTTTCCATATCTTTAGTTGAATTGTCCTAACATGTTATATCCTTCATTATTAATCTACCCTTATATGTGTTAATCTATCCTTACATGCTTTATTTGACATTGTTAATACTTGTTCTATCTCTTACTTGTTTATATGCCTTAATTGAATTTATTGCCTCCCTTATTGTCTTGATACTTATTTAATTATTGAATTACTTTACTTAAAGTTGTTATTTCATGAAATATCTTCTTGTTGAGTAATTGGTGTTGAAATTGTAAAAGCCGTTATCACATTGAGATGAAATTGTTAATTGTTGAGATATATTTCTTGTTGAGCAATTCATTTTTATTTTTTTATTGTTGAGATTTTTGTACATATTGTGGTTGAGCCATGAGCTATTTGTTGTGAAAATATTGGTATTGCTGCCTTTGTGGCAAGTTGTGGCATATGGGCACTTGTGGTGCGAGTTGTGATTGTGTTGTGATATTGATACACATGCGGTGGTAAAAGGTTAAGGGTTGAAATGCATGCGGTGAGATAATGTGAGCTTGATACGCGTGTTGCTAGTAGGGGAACTGCATGAAGCCATGCGGTGGGCTAAAATGCGGGTAGCTATTTGGGGAAAAATGATTTTCAAAACTAAATGTAAGGCTCCCGCGGTGATATAAAGAAATATTGTGATTGAAATTGTGAAATGTGAATACGAGGCAGTACCTCAGTTGTGATTCTTGTTGTGCATTTCATATTTAAAAGAGTTATTGGTTGAATAGTTCTTGTTGCTTTTATCCTTCCTTGTCTTTCCAGTTTTGTCTGTACTTGATTATTTGTGGTTCTCATTATTTGCCTCCTTATTTTTGTCTTTATGCTTACAATTCTGTCATTAGTTTACGTTATTAAACTGTTTTGTTATCATTCACTTCTCTGTTTTTCATTACTTCCCGTTGTTATATTTTTGTTCTGTTTACCTTATCTTAATAGGTGTCTTGACCTAACCTCATCACTACTCTACTGAGGTTAGGCTTGATACTTACTAGATACCATTATGGTATACTCATACTATATTTTTGCACATTTTTGTGCAGATCCAGGTACGTCTGCCTGTGTTGGATGCTAGAGATCTTTCAGAAGACTTTAAGATATACCTGCCCGACGTCTGCAGGCCTAGGAGTCACCTTCCGTTATCTTCTCATTACTGTTATTCCCTTATTCAGACAGTATTGTAGTAGACATTTTAAAATATTCTGCAGAGCTTATGACTTAGTTCCACCAGTCTTGGGAAATATGTTGTTGAGATCTTATTTGGAAGTTTATATGAGTTTATCTATTTCACTTTAGTATCTCTGTTTGATTATTTCTGTTAAGTTATTATTAAATGTTAGGCTTACCTAGTCTTAGAGACTATATGCCATCACAACATCCTAAAGTGGAAAAACTGGGGTCGTGACATTTCTCGATCCACATACATCATACACGCTTAATCATTTTGTGACTACCTGAAATTGATTGCTACAGTTGATTTAGCTGTAGTCACGCTTTATATGTTGACCACTCATCCGCATTTTATTATTTTCATATATTTGTGCAGCTTATTAGCAAATTATGAGTATATGTCTTTTGATGGTAATTGGCATATTGCATTGTTATGATTATGGCACATGTGAAATGTTGGGCATATGGATTAAATGTTGGTACGAGTTTTTATCGTGTGATTTTGATGATATTGTGGGACGAGGTCTTTATCGTGCGATTGTAATTTATATTGTGGCATGAGGTCTTTACCATGCGATTGTGATTATTGCTATGCACATGTGGCGAAATAAGGGTGGAATTCTTGATTATGTACATGTAACGGAATAAGGGTGGCATTCTTGATTATGCATATGTGGCGGAATAAGGGTGACATTCTTGATTATACACATGAATTCTCTATGTTTGTCATGAATTTTACATATTTTATATGTATTATCCATGCATATAATTTACATATGCTAGATGACGCATTTTTCATATGCATTGGACTTGTTAGTGGGTTGGTGGATACTCGGAGGGTATCAGATTGATGTTGAGAGAAAGTTATAATCATACTTCATCATGTTGAACTCATGCAAAGGTTACATAAACCTGCCATATGAAAATTTATATTAAATTGGTTCATTGTCTGGTATCGACCTTTACGTCCAGGTAAAAGTATAAGAGTACAAATTATTTGATGCATGTCTCATTTACATGCGGTGCTGGGGAAACTGTATATGTTTCGACTTGTTTATCAAAAAAGCCTGCTTATGATCTCCTTTTTGATTGTGTACTTAAATTATGGTGTTTATTGTTCCATGACTGTCTCTCTAGATATTTCTCTGCAATTGTACATATTATTGAGTTGCACAGGTTATGCCAAGTAAGTGTCTTTTGACTTAAAAACTTCGTCATTAATTCATCGAGGTTAGGCAAGATACTTATTAAGTATATGTGGTCGGTTGTACTCATACTACACTTCTGCATCTTGCGTGGAGATCTTGGAGCTGAGCTACCAGGGATAACGAAGGCTGGCACTGAAGTTGTGGCCGCGTTCCGGATTCAAGCTACCATTTGTTCATGGTAGTTTAGGACTTCATTTTATGTTTATGTAAACTTCAAACATATGTTGTGTTTATTCTTTTATCAGCCTTGTAAATCCATATCATAGTAGCTCACGACTTGTACTACCAGTCATTGGGAAAGTTGTATTGAATTCTTTTGCAGTCTTTATTATTAATATTGATGATTTCTCATTAAAGTTGTAACTTATACTATTTGTCTTACCTAGCGGGTTGGATTATATGTCATTATGACTTTGTGGGATTTTGGATCGTGAGAGTGATTCTTGGAGAGAAAGAATCCTTATTTATCTTTATAATGATCCGACCTGTTATTTTTCTTTTTAGATCCCCATTCCCTTAAATAAGACTCGTATGTGCTTTTACTATTTTATGACTTGCGGGGATAGTTAGTTCGGATTTGGAAGGGTTCGGGTTAAAATTGGAATACTTAGTTCCTTAAGATTGGCTTAAAATGGCTAAGTTTGACTTGAGTCAATATTTTGAGTAAACGCCCTTGGAAGCGGGATTTGATGGTCCCAATAGGTTCATATGATGATTTTGGATTTGGGCATATGTTCAGATCGGGTTTCGAATAACCCGGGAGCCTTTCGACGCTTAATATTGAAAGTTGACACATTGAAGGTTTTTCAAGTTCGTTAAGTTTGTTTTGGAGTAGTTTTTGGTGTTATCGAGGTCCGTTTAGAATTTCGAGCCTTGGAATAGTTCCGTATGGTGATTTATGACTTGTATGCAAAATTTGGCGTTATTCCGAGTTGATTTGATAGGAATCGGATGCGCGGAAGTGTTTCTAGAAGTTCATGAGTTTCATGATTTAATTCATGGATTTTGGCATCTGATTCATGATTCTAGATGTTATTTCGGTGTTTTGATCATGCGAGCTAGTTTGTACGGTATTTTTAGACTTCTGTGGATATTTGGTGTGGAGCCTCGGGGGCTCGTGTGAGTTTCGAGCATGGTTCATAGTGTTTTGAAGAACTTCAGTTCTGCAGTTTTTGACTGGTTCTTCAAGTCTCGCAAATGCGAGATCTTGTTCGCGTTTGCGAACCTCGAATTTGCGATAACGGCTTCGCATTTGTGAGGTTGGGGCGGAACTGATGGATTCGCATTTGCAAAGTCACCTGGGTGTAGCATTTTTCGCATTTACGAGTTTTCTTCCGCTTTTGCGAGATGCCATGCTTCGCATTTGTGAGCCGAGTGTCGAATTTGCGACTGAGGCAGATTTGGTCAGGATTTGTATTTGCGACGCCTTTGTCGCGTTTGCGACCTTCGCAATTGCGAACCAGATGTCGCAAATGCGACATCTGCGACTGGTGCAAGGGCTTTTTATTACAGGACTTAGTTTTATTTCCCACTTGGTCTTAGGCGATTTTGAGAGCATTTTGTGGAGGGATTTCGTCAACATCAAGAGGTAAGTAATCCCTATCAATTCTTTAGCTAAATAGACGAATCATAGGTAGATTTAACTTGAAAAACTGGTGAAATTAAAGGGGGATTTGTGAAAAATCTTAGGTTTTGGTAAAAATGAGATTTGACCACGAAATTAGTTATGAAATTAAGTAAAAATTATATATTTGAGTTCATGAGGCTATGGGTAATATTTATCTTCGAACAATATCCGAAATTCTGTGGGCCCGAGGGTGAATTTTAAGAATCTTCCAATTTGTGTTGCGTAATTACTCTAATAGCTAAATCATGAACTTGTGAGCATATATTGATTAATTTATACAACATTTGGCTAGCTTCAGATTGTTCGGCACCAAGTTGAGGCTTTAGAGCGAATTTGTGGGCCGGAAAGTGAGCTTTGAGATGAGGTAAGTCCCTTGCCTAACCTTGTAAGAGGGAATCTACCCGAGTCCGTCCGTAGCTACTAATCATGCTTAAGTCCGGGTAGTTTTAGGAACCAAATCATGAAATACTTGTATTGTTTGCATTTACGTGTTAATGTAAGTGCCTAAATTATATTGAAACTTGATAAAGGATTCATAAAGGCCGAATTTAACTTACTTTGAGTTTTGGCGGGTTATTTGACCGTTAGTAGAAATTGTGCTTCCTTGTGTATTAGTCTTGTGATAACTTTTAAATCAGATGTTCATAGAGTAATCTCCCTTCTTGTGGAGTGGGCCGAACGCCTCGGCAATATAATAGATGCATCTATGGTTCGTGTCGCTTGACCCTCGGCAGTGTACACATTATTCTAGATCGGATCGTACGACCTCGGCATAAATCATGCATGTTAATGCATGGAGCCCGAATACACTTGATATTGCCACTAAATTGATTTGGAGTTAGTATGTGTTAGTTGGAGATGTTGGAAATTACTATCAGTTAAAGAACCATTTGAATCACTGTTTGCTATTGTGTTAATACTATTTTTCACATATTCTATGCCTATTTAGCATTTCTGCATTTATTCTTAGCCCATAGTAAGTGTCGATGTCGACCCCTCGTCACTACTTCTTCGAGATTAGAGTGGATACTTACTGGGTACATGTTGTGTATGTAATCACGCTACACTTATACACTAAACGTCCAGGAGTTGAGGCAGGTGCATCTGGTGTTCATTCAGGAACGCACCCCCGTTATCCTGAGGCATAGTGGTGAGCTGCTCTCTGAGTCCGTTCTGCAGCACCAGCCGTCGCTCTCTTTTGGATTTACTTTCTGTCTTTCTCATTTCAGATAGTAGCTTAGGTATTTTGTATATTCTACTAGTTGCTCATACACTTGTGACACCGGGTCTTGAAAACATGCTAGTAGACACTTGATGGTTTTTGAGTATTTATCTCACCATACTTGTTCTTTTATTTGTTTATGCTTTACTTTATCAAATTTTCCACTTCTCATTTACTTAATAAATAAAAATCAACTACTCTAAAATTATTAAAAGAATAAATACATGGGTAGTTCACCGTTGGCTTGTCTAGCGGTAACGTTAGGTGCCATCACGGCCTAGAGGAGAAATTGGGTTGTGACGATATTAAATAATTAAATATTGGTACATTTCGATTTATTTGGGACATTTCTGTAAATGTTTCATGAAATAATTATCTCACGGAAGGTGCTAATGATATACTATTATCACGACCCGGAATTCCCACCGTCAGGACCGTGATGGCGCCTAACATTTTACTTGCTAGGTAAGTCAACGTTAGATGATTCTTTAAACCAATTTTTAGTCAATTTAAATAGCAGAATCAATTAAGCTAAATAGATGCTAAAACTGAAATGCGGAATAACATAAAGACCATCATATTTGATACAATACGGATCTGGAGTCACAACTCACGAGCTTCTAAAATTTACTACAAACAGAGTCTGAAAGAAAATACAATTGTTCTGATTGAAAAGAAACAGAAAAATAAGGAAACTAGGAAGGGACTTCAAGGTCTGCGGACGCCAGCAGATCTACCTTGAGTCTCCGATAAGCAAGTCCAGACTGCCGAGTCTCACGGTCAGCTAGGTCGGTACCAAAATCTGCACAAGATGTGCAGAGTGTAGTATGAGTACAACCGACCCCATGTACTCGTAAGTGTCGAGCCTAACCTCGACGAAGTAGTGACGAGGCTATGACAAGACACCCACATAATAAACCTGTGCAGATAACAGTATATGTACAAGAAAATAACAATAATAGTTAATCATGTGCTATTAGGAGGGGGACATGCTAAAGGGGACCAAGATATAAGAGATACAATGGAAATGATAACCAGAACAGTCAACATGCTTTTAACCAGTGAAAAAAACTAAACACCATGAAGAACATTGCACGACACATCCTTCGTGCTTTTACTCTCGGCCTCACAATATAAATCAATAGAAATGGCACAACATCACCCTTCGTGTATTAAATCTCATAATATGGCACGGCATCACCCTTCGTGCTTTAACACTCACAATTTGGCACGGCATCACCCTTTGTGCATTAACACTCACAATATGGCACGGCATCACCCTTAATACTCTCTCTTACCACATAACAATGAACAAGTAATAGCAGGGAGATAGAATCAACAAGAACAAGCCTTACTTCAACAATGGTTCCACAACACCAATCTCAACTTTGGAATCAATACTCAATTATCACTAAAGCCCGTAAACACGATAATAACGATCAATTTAGTAAGTAACTAGTCTAAGAATGGATAACAAGATCAAAGTAAGCAATAAACTACAAGGAACAAGTCCCCACCCGTATGCTTTAACCCGACAACAACTCATAAGTACTCATCACCTCACATACCAACATCTAAACGTGTAGCAAATAGACAAACAAGTCTTAATCCCTCAAGTCAAGGTTAACCGCGACCCTTGACTTGCTCCAAAGGTCCACTCAAATCTCAATCTCAGCTTTCCCTTTCAAACAAGCCTCCGAACCAATAGAATCTAGGAAATTACCAACCAAACGATTCAAATTAAGCCTTAGGAACTACCCACGATTGCAAATAATTCAATTTAGGTCATTATTTAAAAAGTCAACCCCCCAGGCCCACTTGATCCAAACCTGAAATTCAGACGAAAACCAGATTACCCATTCACCCCCGAGCCAGGTTATGTAATATATTTTGGAATCCGACCTCAATTTGAGGTCTAAATCCCCATTTTACATAAATCCCTAATTCTACCGAAAACCCCCAATTTCCACCATGAAAACACATGATTTTTGGTTGAAATCTTAGGAAATGTAGTGAAAGATTGGAAGAAACTAGTTTAGAATCACTTACCAATGATTTGGGGAAGAAAGGTTCTTTGAAAAATCGCCTTTAGGTTTTCTTGTTTTGAAATTTTGAGAGAATGAACCAAAGTCCCGTCTAAGTCCCATTTTGATCAGTTGCAGATGTCGTATTTGCGACCTGTGGTTCGCAATTACGAACCCCGCAAATGCAAGAATTTCTTTGTAAATACGAAGACTCCCCCATCTATGCTAACATCGTATTTGCAATGGTTTATTTGTAAATGCAAACTTTGACCTTCCGAAATTACGACTGTTTGATCGTAATTGCGATAAATGTACCCCCTTGACCCACTTTGCAAACGCAAAGTTTTATTCGCAAATGCGAACTTGAGGTTCCCCAGCTACTCTTCGCAAATGCGATGAGTTGCTCGCAAATGCGAACTCATCAGAGGTCGCAAATACGAAGCCTGACCTCACAATTGCGAGGTCTGAGGCCTGCACCAAAAACATGAACACAATTCTAAAAATATCATACAAACTTGCTCGCGCGATCAATCACCAAAATAACACCTAGAACTACGAATTTAACATCAAATCAAAGGAAATTTTCAATAAAACTCATGAACTTTTAATTTCACAACCAGACGTTTGAATCACGTCAAACCAACTTTGTTTCTCACCAAATTTGACAAACAAGTCATAAATATAGTATTGGACCTATACCGGGTTCCGGAACCAAAATACGGACTCGATATCCAAAAAGTCAAACATTGGTCAAACATTTTAAACTCATTAACCCTTTAACTTTCAAATTTCAATAAAAGTGCGATAACCCGGGCTAGGGACTTCTGAATTAGATTCTGGGCATACGCCCAAGTCCCAAATCACGATACGGAACCACCGGGACCATCAAAACACAAATTCGTGTCCGTTTGCGTAAAACATTGACCAAAGTCGAATAGATTTTAAGGCAAAAATTCCATATTTTCTTAGTTTTTTTAACATAAAAGCTTTCCGGAAAAACACTCGGACTGCGCATGCAAATCGAGGAAGGCTAGAATGAGGTATTTCAGGCTTCATAGCACATAATTAGGTTCTAAAACATATGATGAACTATCGGGTCATCATATTCTACATATCTAAAACAATCGTTCGTTCTCGAACGGACATTGAAAAGTACCTGGGCTGGTGAAAAGGTGGGGATATCAACTCTGCATGTCCGACTCAGACTCCCAAGAAGCTGTCTCAATGGGCTGACCTCTCCACTGCACTCGGACTGAAGGATAACTCTTCGACCTCAACTGACAGACCTGTCGGGCCAGAATAGCCATCGGCTCCTCCTCGTAAGTCAAATCCTTGTCCAACTGGATAGAGCTGAAATCTAACACGTGGGACGGATCGTCGTGATACTTTCGGAGCATGGACACATGGAACAACAGATGAACTGCTGATAAACACGGTGGCAACGCAAGCCTGTAAGCCACCTCTCCTACTCTCTCGAGAATCTCGAAAGGCCCGATATACCTAGGGCTCTACTTGCCCTTCTTTATGAACCTCATCATACCCTTCATGGGTGATACCTAGAGCAACACTCTCTCTTCGACCATGAATGCAACATCACAAACTCTACGGTCGGCATAACTCTTCTGCCTAGACTGAGCTATGCGAAGTCGATCCTGAATAATATTGACCTTAACCAGGGCATCCTGTACCAAATATGTACCCAACAACTGAGCCTCCCCCAGCTCGAACCATCCAACCGGCGATCGGCACCATCTACCGTATAATGCCTCATAGGGAGCCATCTGAATGCTCGACTGGTAGCTGTTGTTGTAGGCAAACTCTACAAGCGGCAAGAACTGATCCCAAGAACCTCTGAAGTCTAACACAAGCGCAGAGCATATACTCCAATATCTGAATAGTGCACTCGGACTGTCTGTCCGTCTGAGGATGAAATGCTATGCTCAACTCAACGTGCGTGCCCAACTCATGATGTACTGCCCTCCAAAAGTGCGAGGTGAACTGCGTACCTCGATCAGAAATGATATACACGGGCACACTATGAAGACGGACGATCTCGCGGATGTAAATCTATGTCAACTGCTCTGAAGAATAGGTAACTGCCACGGGAATGAAGTGCGCTGCCTTGGTCAGCCTGTCCTTAATGACCCAAACTGCATCGAACTTCCTCTGAGTTTGTGGGAGTCCAACAACGAAATTCATAGTGATACGCTCCCACTTCCACTAAGGAATCTCTAACTTTTGAAGCAAACCACCAGGTCTTTGATGCTCACGCTTTACCTACTGACAATTTAGGCACCGAGCTACATATGCAACTATGTCCTTCTTCATTCTCCTCCACCAATAATGCTGCCGCAAGTCCTGATACATCTTGGCGGTGCCCGGATGAATAGAATACCAGGAATTGTGGGCCTCCTCAAGAATCAACTCACGAAGTCCATCCACATTAGGCACACAAACATGACCCTGCATCCTCAAAACTCTATTATTTCCAACAGTAACCTGCTTGGCACCACCGTGTCGCACTATGTCCCTAAGTACTAGCAGATGAGGGCCGTCATACTGCCGCCCCCTGATGCGCTCAAACAAGGAAGATCGAACGACTGTACAACCTAGGACAAGATTGGGCTCCAAAATATCCAACCTCACAAACTGATTGGCCAAAGTTTGAACAATTGATGCAAGCGGTCTCTCACCGACTGGAATGTACGCAAGGCTACCCATACTCGCTGCCTTTCTACTCAAAGCGTCGGCTACCACATTGGCCTTCCCGGGATGATACAAGATGGTGATATTATAGTATTTCAAAAGCTCCAACCACCTGCTCTGTCTCAAATTGAGATCCTTTGGTTGAACAAATACTGTAGGCTCCGATGATCCGTGAAAACCTCACATGACATGCCGTAAAGATAGTGCCTCCAAATCTTTAGCGCATGAACAATGACTGCCAACTCTAAGTCATGAAAAAGGTAATTCTTCTCATGAATCTTCAACTGCCGCGACGCATATGCAATCACCCTGCCATCCTGCATCAATACTGCACCGAGCCCAACATGGGATGTATCACAATATGCCGTATAAGATCCTGAACCTGTGGGCAACACCAAAACCGACGCCATAGTTAAAGCAGTCTTGAGCTTCTGAAATCTCGTCTCACACTCATATGACCATCTGAACGGGGCACCCTTCTGGGTCAACCTGGTCAATGGGGCTGCCATAGATGAGAAGCCCTCCACAAACTGACGGTAATAGCCCACCAAACCCAAGAAACTCCGGATCTCCGTGGCTTAAGTGGGTCTGGGCCAATTCTGAACTGCCTCAATCTTCTTAGGGTCCACCTAAATGCCCTCTGCTGACAAAACGTGCCCCAAGAAGGCGACTGAGTCCAACCAAAACTCGTATTTTGAAAACTTAGCATATAACTGGTTGTCTCTCAGAGTCTGAAGTACAATCCGAAGATGCTACTCATGCTCCTCTCGACTTTGGGAGTAGATCAAGATATCATCAATAAACACAATCACAAAGGAATCTGAAAACCCGGTTCATCAAATTTATAAATGTTGTTGGGACATTTGTCAGCCCGAATGACATCACTAGAAACTCATAATGCATGTACCGAGTCCGAAAAGCTGTCTTAGGGACATCAGATGCCCTAATTCTCAACTGATGGTAGCCAGACCACAAGTCAATCTTTGAAAACGCCTTGGCACCCTGAAGCTGATCAAATAAGTCACCAATCATCGGCAAGGGATATTTGTTCTTTATGGTGACTTTGTTCAACTGCCGATAATCTATGCACATCCTTATCGATTCATCCTTCTTCTTCACGAACAACACAAGTGCACCCCAGGGTGAGACACTAGGACTAATGAAGCCCTTATCAAGCAAATCCTACAACTGCTCTATCAATTCTTTCAACTCTAGCAGGGCCATACTGTATGGCGGAATAGAAATGGGGTGAGTGCCCGGAACCAAGTCAATACAGAAGTCGACATCCCTATCAGGTGGCATCCCTGGCAGGTCTGTAGGAAACACCTCTGGAAACTCACGGACAACTGGTACTGAATACATGGAAGGAACCTCCGCACTAGAATCGCGGACATAAGCCAAATAAGCTAGACACCCCTTCTCGACCATACGTCGAGCCTTCATATAAGAGATAACCCTACTGGTAGAATGGCCAGGAGTCCCTCTCCACTCTAATCGAGGCAACCCTGGTAAGGCTAAGGTCACTATCTTGGTGTGACAATCCAATATAGCGTGATAAGGTGACAACTAATCCATACCCAAGATAACATCAATATCTACCATATCGAGAAGTAGAAGATCTACACTAGTCTCAAGACTCCCAATGATAACCATACACGAACAATAAACACGGTCTACACCAATAGCATCTCCTAGAGGTGTGGACACATACATAGGAGCACTCAAATAATCACGATGCACAACCAAATATGAAGCAAAATAAGATGACATATAGGAATAAGTAGAACCCGGATCAAATAGAACTGAAGCATCTCTACTGCAAATTGAAACAGTACGTGTGATAACAACGTCAGATGACTCAGCCTCAGGCCTGGATGGAAAAGCATAGCATCGGGGCTGGCCCCCACCACTCTGAACTACATCTCTAGAACGGACCCTAACTGGCTGGTCTCCACCTCTAGTGGCCTGACCTCCACCTCTAGCTGCCTGACCCCTACCTCTAGCTAGCTGACCCCTACCTCTAGCTGGCTGGGCGGGCGGTGAAGCACCCGGTGTCAGGACCATGGCACGAGAACCCTAATGCTGTGAGTTGCTCGATGTCTGAGGGCAAAACCTAGCAATGTGCCTCAGATCACCACAAGTATAACAGAATCTCGGCTGTAATGACGGCTGACCCTGAAATTGACCCTGTTGACCTGAGTAACCACCCTGAAAACTCTGGCGCGGGGGTGCACTAATAGGAGCTTGTGGTGCATTGTAGGCTAGCTTGTCGGAATAAGGCATATGAGGGCCATGACCACCTGACGCACCGTGGGATGCCTGGAGTACTGAATGAAACGGCCTGGGAAGATGGCCTCTACCAAAAGTACCCCTGCCTCCAGAAGAGACACCGCTAAACCCACCGGAATGACGAGGCCTCTTGTCAGACCCCTGACCTCCCCCCGTGCAAGAACCAACTCGACTCGCCGGGCAACATTGGCAGCCTTCTAAAAAGAAATCTCACTTCCGGTCTCCTTAGCCATCTGCAACTTGATAGGCTGAGCAAGTCCCTCAATAAACCTCCTCACCCTCTCTCTCTCTCTCTCTCTCTCTCTCTCTCTCTCGGTAGGAAGCAGAAGAACAGCACGACGGGCCAGATCTACAAAATGGGTCTCATACTGAGTGACTGACATACTGCCCTACTGGAGACGCTCGAACTGCCTGCGAAAATCCTTTCTGAGTATGACAAGAAGGAACTTCTCAAGAAATATCTGAGAGAACTGGTCCCAAGTAAGAGCAGGCGACCCCGCTGGTCTGGTCAATACAAAATCCTTCCACCATCTCTTGGTGAAACCCGTCATATGAAACACAGCAAAATTGACCCCATTGTTCTCAACTATCCCCATGTTCCGAAGAACCTCATAGAAGCGATCAAGATAATCCTGTGGGTCCTCAGAAGGTGCACCACTTAAGTGAACTGGAAAGATCTTGGTGAACTTGTCCAATCTCAATAAGCCCTCAGAAGACATAGCTGGTCCATCACCGGCCTATGCCGCAATAACCGGTTGAACTACTCCGGTTGGCTGAGCTGCTGGAGTCTGATACTGGAGAGCCATTTGCTTCGGAGTGTGAATAGCAGGAGTCTGTGCTCCTCCTCCAGCCTGAGAGACGGCTGATGACATGGGAAATGTACCATTCTGGGCCACACTCTCCATAAGGCCCACCAAACGGACCAAAGTGTCATGAAGCACTGGGGTGGCGATGAACCCCTCCGGGACCTGAGCTGGTCCGACAGGAATAGTCTGGGCTGGAAACTCCTCGTCAAACTCTACCTAATGCTCCATAGCTGGTGATGCTGCTCGAGCTCTGGGCTGAGCTCTGCCCTGCCTCAGCCTCTAGCATGGTCTCGGCCTCGGCCCCTCGTAGGAGCTGCCACTGGGGGGCTCTGGTTGCTGCTCAGCTGAAGATGCAGTACGTGTTCTCGCCTTCTGCGAGAGAACAAGAGTAGAAGAGTTCAATTAGCAATGAGAGAACAAAATCGCACGACAGAGAAGAGTACAAGTGAAATTTGTTCCTAAACTTCATAGCCTCTGGAAGATAAGTATAGACGTTTCCGTACCGATCCTCACACTCTACTAAGCATGCTCGTGACTTGTGAGACCTAGGCAACTTAGTGCTCTGATACCAACTTGTCACGACCCGGAATTTCCACCTTCGGGACCATAATGGCGCCTAATATTTCACTTGCTAGGCAAGCCAACGTTAGAGGATTCTTTAAATAATTTTTAGTCAATTTCAATAGCAGAATCAATTAAGCTAAATAGATGCTAAAACTAAAATGCGGAATAACATAAAGCCCATCATATTTGATACAATACGGATCTGGAGTCACAACTTATGAGCTTTTAAAACTTACTACAAACAGAGTCTTAAAGGAAATACAAATGTTATGAATGAAAAGAAACAGTAAAATAAGGAAACTAGGAGGGACTCCAAGGTCTACGGACGCCAGCAGATCTACCTTGAGTCTTCGAAAGCAAGTTCGGACTATCGAGTCTCACGGTCAGCTAGGGTCAGTACCAAAATCTGCACAAGAAGTGCAGAGTGTAGTATGAGTACAATCGACCCCATGTACTCGTAAGTGTCGAGCCTAACCTCGACGAATTAGTGACGATACTATGACAAGACACCCACATAATAAACCTGTGCAGATAACAGTATATGTACAAGAAAATAACATTAACAGCTAAACATGTACTATTAGGAGGGGGACATGCTAAAGGGGCACAAGATATAAGAGATACAACGGAAATGATAACCAGAACAGTCAACAAGCTTTTAACTAGTGAAAACAACTAAACATCATAAAGAAAATTGTAAGGCATCACCCTTCGTGCTTTTACTCTTAGCCTCACAATATAAATCAATAGAAACGGCACGGCATCACCCTTTGTGCATTAACTCTCCTAATATGGCACGGCATCACACTTCGTGCATTAACACTCATAATATGGCACGACATCACCCTTCGTGCATTAACACTCACAATATGGTACGGCATCACCCTCTGTGCATTAATACTCTCCCTTATCACATAACAATGAACAAGTAATAGCAGGGAGATAGAATTAACAAGAACAAGCCTTACTTCAACAATGGTTCCACAATACCAATCTCAACTTTGGAATCAATACTCAATCATTACAAAACCCGTAAACACGATCAATTTAGTAAGTAACTAGTCTAAGCATAGATAACAGATCAAAGTAAGCAATAAACTACAAGAAACAAGTGCCCACCCGTATGCTTTAATCCGACAACAATGCATAAGTACTTGTCCCCTCACATATACGTTGTACCCAACATCTAAATGTGTAGCAAATAGACAAACAAGTCTTAATCCCTCAAGTCAAGGTTAACCACGACACTTACCTCGGTCCAAGGTCCACTGAAAGCTCAATCACAGCTTTTCCTTTTAAACAAGCCTCCAAACCAATAGAATCTAGAAAATTACCAAACAAACGATTCAAATTAAGCCTTAGGAACTACCTACGATTACAAAGAATTCAATTTAAGTCATTATTGAAAAAAACAAAAGTCAACCCCCAGGCCCGCTTGGTCCAAACCCAAAATTCAGACCAAAACCCGATTACCCATTCACCCCCAAGTCCGGTTATGTAATTTATTTTGGAATCCGACCTCAATTTAAGGTGTAAATCTCCATTTTACAAAAATCCCTAATTCTACCCAAAACCCTCAATTTCCACCATGAAAATACAAGATTTTTAGTTGAAATCTTAGGAAATATAGTGAAAGATTGAAAGAAACTAGTTTAGAATCACTTACCAATGATTTGGGGAAGAACAGTTCTTTGAAAAATCGCCTCTAGGATTTCTTGTTTTCAAAATGTGAGAGAATGAACCAAAATCCCGTCTAAGTCCCATTTTTGATTAGTTGCAGATGTCGCATTTGCGAACCCCGTAAATGCGAGAATTTCTTCGCAAATGCGAAGACTCCCCCATCTCTGCTAACATCGCATTTTCGATGGTTTTTTACAAATGCGAACTTTGACCTTCCGAAATTGCGACCGTTTGATCGCAATTGCGTTCACTGTACCCCCTTGACCCACTTCGCAAATGCGAAGTTTTGTTCGCAAATGCGAACTTGAGGTGCCCCAACTACTCTTCGCAAATGGGATGAGTTGCTCACAAATACGAACTCATCAGAGGTCGTAAATGCGAAGCCTGACCTCGCAATTGCGAGGTCTGAGGCCTGCACCAAAAACTGAAGCACACCAGCAATGTTCTAAGTCAAATTCCATTTCTTAGCCTATCCGAAACTCGTCCGAGCCCTCGAGGCTCCAAACCAAACATGCACACAAGTCTAAAAATATCATACGAACTTGCTCGCGCGATCAAATCGCCAAAATAATACCTATAACTACGAACTTAGCATCAAATCAAAGGAAATTTTCAAGAAAACTCATGAACTTCTAATTTCACAATCGGACGTCCGAATCACATCAAACCAGCTCCGTTTCTCACTAAATTTGACAGATAAGTCATAAATATAGTATTGGACTTATACCGGGCTCAGGAACTAAAATACAGACCCGATAACTAAAAAGTCAAACATTGGTCAAACATTTCAAAATCATTAAGCCTTTAACTTTCAAATTTCATCAAAGCGCGATAACTCGGGTTAGAGACTTCCGAATTTGATTTCGGGCATACGTCCAAGTCCCAAATCATGATACGGACCCAACGGGACCGTCAAAATATGAATCCGGGTCCGTTTGCTCAAACGTTGACCAAAGCCAACTCAAATAAATTTTAAGGCAAAATTTTTATTTTTCTCAGTTTTTTAACATGAAAGCTTTCCTGAAAAATACTCGGACTACGCACGCAAATCGAAGAAGGCTAGAATGAGGTATTTAAGGCTTCATAGCGCAGAATTAGGTTCTAAAATATAAGATGACCTATCGGGGCATCACAACTATTATATTACTCCATTTGTGATTCATATTCTCCATAAAAATTGAAACGAAATGTAGATGCATAAGTAATTTGTGTTCAACGACGAATATCATTATTTTTATATTCCATTTGGATTTCCCATTTTTAATTCTTGATTATGGATATCTATAAGTTTGTCCCTTTTTTCTTCAGATATGTGGAAACAATTTGTTAATTTTCCGAAATGTAGCTGCCACCTTTCCCGAATAAATTGTCTAACACGCCTGTTTGTACGATTGTACATTATATGGATCTCATGTTATAACATGCATAAGATGTTTTTATATTGCCAAAATCATACCAAGATAAAAAGTTGAACTTTATGACATTTTACTTAATACATTCTCCCAAATAAAACAATAAAAAATGGATAATCAAATGGAACTTAATATGTTACGGCTTAATTGGGCTTCCAGCAGTGACGAAACTAGAAATTTTACTAAAAAGTGTCAAAATATAAAAAGTAAACGAACGAAAAAATAAATAAGGGGAGTCAACACATGATAAATATACATAAAAATAAATTTTTAACCTAACTAACTAATAAATGTTTTGGTGAATGGGTGTTAGCATAAGGTGGCTTGGACTAGTTCCAAGAATTTATAGGAATCTATATTCTATATGTAAAACCGTGTAAAAATAAAAAGGATGATAATTTATGTTGTGCATTTCGTTGAAAATATAAAAAAATCTTCTTTCATCAGCTTTCACATGCACTTGCAGGGTTTACACGTTTTAGAAAGTTCATCATTCTACGGTACAATATTGGATTGCTATTTTGTAATTAATATGTTGTTAATAAAAATTTACAAAAATGAGAAAGAGCACCAAAAAGAGGGATGTTAGTTTGAGGTATGAATTACTAAAGAACTTGGTTCTTTACTGTATTTTTTAAACATGAAGTAAAATAAGCAGTAAAGTAAACACAACAATTTTTACGTGGAAAATCACCCGACTCAAAAGATGCAAAAATCGCGACCTACTACGTAAGATTTTCAACTTCAAGTGAACTAGAACAATGAGTCAAAATGTATCAATTACAAGACTGTAATTCAATACTCTCCAGTACTCCTACTACGATTATTTGATTTACAAGTTACTCTAACTTTTAAAGCAAAAACTCACTAATTGTTTGTGATACTTGATTACAACTCGATTTTCTAAAACACATTCGCTAGACTGACTAAAGAAAAATATAATACTGGTACTCGACTAGAGTGAACAAAATATAATTCTTTAGTTTATGTATAAAAGGATCATCTCAAAAGTCCAAAATAGATAGTATTTAAACGCATGGACTTCAAGACCTTCTAGGAGTCCTATACATAGTCAACTTCTCGTTTGATAGGACTTCTATTGTTCCAATGACTCCACAAGTTTTGGGACTCTTGCCTCTTATTGATTTATTCGTATCTTCTTGGGCAACAACCCTGATCACATGCAGCAATCTTCTTCCACCAAACTCAGACCTGAGTAACTTTGAGATAAAGTTGTTGTACTGCATAGACGTACAATTATCAACTAGAGGAGCTGGTCTTTTACCTTGAGGAGCTGGTTCTTAGAACAGTTAAGCAGCTACGTTGAGATCTGATTATTCGAACATTACATCTAAACAAACTGTGTTAATCATCAAAATCTCAAATTTCGATCAAAAGGGAAAAAGGAGTAAGGGCACCAAAAAATAGGAAAAAACACAACTCAATTTTTTAGTATTGTGCTTGGCCCGTGCCATTACGGACCTATCATCACTAGTCACTAGTTTTAAAGAGAAGACAGACCTTCCCTCTCTAAAATATACTGTTGATATATCTATTACTCTATATCTTTTTGAACTATTAATTAGTCCAATAAATAGCAAGTTCTACTTTTGTTTTTCTTCAATTAAATAAAATATTTAATATATGTTAGTAGCTTAAATAAGAGCCTTTTTAGAAGTAATATGTTTTAGGCAGAATAGCCTAATAAATACGTCTACTTGTCCTGATTTGTCATCCCGGTCCCTATACTCCACAAGATTTCATTCAGACACTCGTAGTTATTAAAAATACACTACTTTAAACTCCTCCTACCTCGTGTGTTCTTCAAATGCACAATGTAGATGACACGTCGTCCTCCACATCAGATTTTTTATGACACATCATTATTTTTTCACTTTAATTTCAAAAAAATTAATTTTCTTTTTCTTTTTCACTCGACTCCTCCCCCATACTAACAATCTTCTCCATTTTTACCAGCAGAAAGCAAGAAACAACACTCTAGTTTTCTAGCTTTACCAGCAACAATACCATCATGGATAACCAAGAAATCATCATTCTCCAATTTTTCATCATCCACATCTCCCTTACAAAGATTTTTGTCTAACGCCTCCACTCACTACTTCAATCCACCATGTGAACCACCTTGAACTCCTTCCTCCATTGATGCCAATGCACCACCAGTGAAAATACTCAATATACTCATATGTCCACAAAATTGTACGATGTACATCCCACATAATTCCGCAAAGACCTCTGTCAACCACACCCTCCAAAATCATTGCATCTCACCATAAACTATCAAAACAAAATCAGTTTCTTTCCTTCAAATAAATCCACCATTAAATATCGACTCCAGCAAAACATAGTCTTAAAACGATCCTTATCCAAAACAGATTCAACTTTGTAATAACCATAGATCTAATTCATCTCAAAAACACTAATGGTGATTGTTCTTCAGAAAAGGGTTTTTAATATATTTTTCTCAAATATTGGTTCAAAGTTTGTGAAAATGGAAAGGACGAGGAACGGGAAAGAGAAAAAGGGAAGAAAGAGAAAAGAAATGGAGGAGAGGTGGCGAAAGAAGGGGAATGGGGAAAGGGGAACTGTAGAAAGAGAAGAAGAAATAGGGGAGGCGGGGGGAGGGAAAGAAGGCATATTTTGTTTTTATTATTTTATTTTCTATCTTATACTTTATCTTTTTATTCATTCTTCTTATTTTAATTATTTTTAGTCTAACCTTTTTTCCAACTCGGTCATCAAGTTGCCACATATGCCCTGTCAACGGTCAGATGGGTTTAAAGTACTGCGTTTTAATAACTGTGAGTGCTTGGATGAAACCTTACAAAGTATCGGGATGACAAAACTGGACAAGTATAAGTATCTATTAGGCTATTCTGCCTATTTTTTAATTACATTTTGGGAGGGGAAAAGGGGCAAGAGGAAGGGTATGTTATTGATCGAATATATTGGTTACATATATTTTCTTTTTGGTCACTGATAAATGATGAAAAGTGCATATTTTTTAGTATATTTGCATATTAGTTCTTGTGTGAGTCACGGGAGATTACGTGATTTTTGAAGTGAAATATGCTCATTATGTGTTTCTTATGTGTAGGAACGAGTTTTGATGATAAATGATCAAAAGATGATAATTTGACACAAAAGAGGAGATGAAAAGAATTGGGAGCTCGTCCAATCTCGTGCGTGGTACGAAAAAGGACGCGAAAAAGGAGAAAACTGAAGGCACAATATAGCGAAGTGAAGCGAAGAAACGGATCGCTTCGCAAACTGAAAAATTGCAACAGCTGAGTCCGCATCCATGGGCGCGCGACGTGTGAAGGCAGACGCGGATTCCAGCTTTCCTATCCGAGATTGGATTGTATTGGACGGCCCTCCACCCTACCTAGGTCATATAAATACATCCTAAAATATAAATTTGGAGGAGGAGACACTACTTTAGAGTTACACAATACCTTTGGAGGCAAGAATACACTAGGAGTAAGGAGGAAGATTCAACCACGAGTTCACTAGGAGTAAGGAGGAAGATTCAACCACGAGTTTTTCCTTTCTTCTTCTTGTTTTCTATTGTTGGTTATGAATTTTAGTGTTGTATTTTTATATAATACTATGAGTAGCTAATTTATTATTTAGGGTTTTGATGGAACCTTTTGGAGGATGAATTCTTGTTAAGTTTCAATATAATTTAGACTTTGAATTTCTTTACTTGTTTAACTACATGCTTATTTTTGTTGATTGAATGGCCATCAATTGACTGTGCCTATTTATTATGTATTTCTTGGGAAAGGGTACATATTTAGGTAGTTGTTGAACAACGTCACTCCTAACGTATATGAGGAATCAATACGACAGGTTTAAAGGTGGGTTTAGGAATAACAAAGCCTTGGCGTGGTCATAGTGAGCGGTAAGATTGTGCCAGCTAGCGTAGCTCGGGAGAATATGTCTAGTAAATTACTGTAGTTTCTCGGGAGAGAATTACGATACCTGAAGTGCTCACGATCAGTAGAGAATAATTAGGCAAAATTAAAGAAGACATAGCGGGAAGGATTCCGACAATTGGGAAAATCATAACTCTAGACCTCCTTAATCTTATCTCCAACCCTTAGTATCTTTAGTTGTTAATTTACTATTTTAATTTGTTAGTTAATTAGTTAGACATAAGAATCTTAATATTTATAACTTAGAAATTGTTCAAGCTTGTCTTCTTGATAATAGTGAACAGTTGTAGCTAAACCTTAGTTCTCTATGGAATTCGACTACAGACTCTTAGATCAAATTATATTTGCAGCGACCTCTTATCCTTTTTAGGACTAGAGTTGGGCGTGATCAAATTTTGACGCCCTTGGCGGGGAACTAACGGTGTAGCTGTAGGTGTACATATTGCTAGGTTTCAAGTTTGAACTTTTATTTTATTTTCTAGTATTTGACTTTTTTATTTTTGTTTTACTTGTTGATTTGAGAAACATGGCATCTTGAAATTATGAGAGTTTTGATGTTGATACTTCTACTTTTGATCCTCCTTATGCGTATTGTGGAGGAAACCACCCAAGAAAAAATTATCAAAATATTTCCGAGAACGAGTTATGTGCACCAAATCAATCGTATGTGTAGAATGTGTGTGCTGGTCAAAATGGTCACTTTCATGGTTGTGCTTATATTTATTATCCCCCCTCCCCCTCTCCCCCCAACCCCTTACTATGATGGTTCTACTTTTTCTTGTGAGGTTAATAGGAACAAAGTACTCGGGGATGACAACCTGAAAGAGATCAAGGATATGCTAAGATGCCTTGTGGAAAATAATAATGCACAACTGTGCATACAAAGGCAAGATGCAACTATTCGCAACTTGGAGGCTCAAGTGAGTCAACTAGTTAAAACTTTTAATGCTCAACATGTTAATATTATGGATAGTAGTCAGGAGATGTGTGCATTAGAGATAAGAATTGAGGTGCCAATGGAGGGGTCCAAAGTAGAACATCAACACTTTAACCAACTAAAATTTGAAGATGTCGATGTTGGAAAAGAGATACTGGAGTCAACCAAGGGCATTGAGGGTATATATTTAGTTGACTCTAGTGTCATTGGTATTGAGGATGTTGACAATCCCAAGGTTTATGTAGTTGAGCATATTGGTCCACACTCCAAGCATTTTTCCACATTGTGTTTGGATGATGATATGAAAATAGAGTCATCCGAGCTAATTGAGGAGTCAAAGAATGAGAAACAGGGTGCCTACATTCTGGAATTCTTCTTGCCAGAAAGTTAGGATTACATACCTCATGCAAAAGCTAAGAAGAGCAGAATACTATATTATTTTCTTGGGGCAGTTAAATTTGTTCCACCACCCTTGGAGCATAACTGAAAACTTGAGGTTCAATTCATAAGCTCGAGGTGGAGGCAAAACGTGATCCGCGTCGTACCGCGACGTTAAATCAAGCGCTTGTTGGGAGGCAACCCAACTTTACGGTTTTTTTAACTCGTTTTTTTTTGTATTATTTGTGTAGTGTCATTTTTTTATTTCTCTAGGAGTATGGGAAGCAAAGCCATTGGAAGAAAGCAAAGCAAGTGAGATGGTGAGAATTAAGTGTGGGGTGCCCGCATAAAGAATCAAGTCTGGGAGAAGTCTAAGTAACTCATGAGCTACTAATGCTTCGACATATGACCTACTAGGGAGTTTCTTTTACCCTCGTGTACTTATGGGTGTACATCGGGGACAATGCACAATTTTAAGTATGGGGTGAAGAGACTATTTGGGTGGATTCCTATGCTAGTTTAGTTGTATTATTTTATATGTTTTGAAAAAAAAAATAATTAAGTAGAAATAATCCCTCTTGGTTTTTCTTATGACAACGGTTCTTTTCCAAAGGATGACTCTTTGAATCGGGTAGTAAATTTTTTTTTAAGTAGAATTTTCAAAAGGTTTTGGACTTTTTCCAACGATGGACTTCTTAGACAGTTTTCTTGAGGGTTTAAAGTCTAAAGAAAAATACAAAGGATTTTTTTTTCTTTTTTTTCAACTGATAATGGAATGGGAAGAACTTGAGTATCTATACTTTTTGACATGTTTTATGTTGGGGCTTAGAGCTGGAATATTTGCACTGAGTACTTTCTTCTTTATTCTTGTGACTATATGCCTTGAGAGTATATGTGTTTCTTTTGACGCTTGGGCTCGTCTATTGACTCATTTGAGAGTGGGGTTTGAGTCGTCCTAAGTAAGTCATGTGCATTGTGTGAGGTGAGATTTTAGTTGTACTTTGTGCTATCCCTTGTTAGTCTAGAACTTGCCTCGTGTGTGAGTCGAAGCGAAATGATTAAGTCTTGTGAGTTTAGGAAATGATATAGGCGTTTCTTTGATTGATCCTTCAATCTATTTGCCTACCAATGATAAAAATTATCCTTTGTCAGCCCATTTGAGCCTCTAAACTTTTTTTTTGGTACCTACATTACAAGACGAATCCCTTTTGTTCTTAATTAAATCTTGTTGAACCTTTACCTCCGAAAGCACTTAAGTCGCTAGAAGAGAAGGAAAAGAGATTGGGTAGTTTTTGAGTGGACCCATAGAAAGGCCAAAAGGTGCGTGTGTGTATTGAGAGAGAGCCACTAGCTGGAAATACCAATTAATGGAGGGTGTTGAAAAGATTTTGAAAAAAAAAAAAGAAAAAAAAAAAGAAAATACAAAATAAAAAAAAAATCATTAGCATATTCCCAAATACCCATTGCTCCTTAACAAATTAGACATCCTTTTGGTTTATAATCATTTGGGTGATTGCAAGTTCTCCTTAACTACTATCCTCCGATATCTTTGAGGAAACCAAACTGACTTATAAACTCGTGATGGCGTATTAGCTAATTGTCAGAGTTGGGATTAATGATTGCAGAGCTTTTGGAGAAACTTGAAGGAGGAATTAGTAAGCATTTGTTTCAAAAGGAGTAAAAAATTATTTTCCAGTTTCTGAAATAACTTAAAAACTTTTTCGAATTCTTTTTTCAATCAAAAACGTTCATCAGAGGAAAGTTTTTTTTAAATTTTATTTTAATACTTTCTTTCAAAAATTGAAAAACACCCTGTTACAAAGATGAGCAAATGTTTTCTTGGTTAAACTCTTGATTAACAAGAAACGTGTCTATATTCCATTTTTCTCTTGTAGAATTGCCTAAATTAGTGTGTTTTTTGGTACTTATAATTATTAAAGCAACTAGTAAACTTCTCGCGCTTCAAGCGAATTTTTAAAACGTAAAATTCATCAAACAATCATTCTCTATATTTGAGGACGAATATTTAAACTTATACAAAGGAATATTTGAAAAAAAAAATGAATTGGTTAATATCTTCAGTATAGATTACTTAGCCTTGGCGATAGGAAATTGTAACGACCCGACCGGTCGTTTTGAGTATTACAGCTTTGTTCTCTCATTTACTGCTCAATTTATGCTTTACAGTTGTTATGTGACTTGTCGGAGTAATTGGTTCGGGTCCGGAGAAGTTTTGGAATGAATTGGAACACTTAGTTCCAAGGTTTAAAGCTTAAGTTGAAATAGTTGACCGGATGTTGACTATGTGTAAATGACCCCGGAATAGAGTTTTGATAATTTCATTAGCTCTGTATGGTGATTTTGGACTTAGAAGCGTGTTCGAAAAATTATTTGGAAGTCCGTAGTTAAATTAGGCTAGAAATGGCAAAAATAAAAATTTAAGTTTGGAAGTTTGACCGGGGAGTTGACTTTTTGATATCAGGGGTCGGAATCTGATTCTGGAAATTGAAATAGGTCTCTTATGTCATTTATGACTTGCGTGCAAAATTTGAGGTCAATCGGACATGATTTGATAGGTTTCGGCATCGAATATAGAAGTTGAAAATTCTTAGTTTCATTCGGCTTGAATTGGGGTATGATTCGTGGTTTTAGCGTTATTTGATGTGATGTGAGATTTCGAATAAGTTTGTATGATATTTTAGGACTTGTTGGTATATTTGGTTGAGGTCCCAGGGGCCTCGGGTGAGTTTCGGATGGTTAACGGATAAATTTTTGGACTTGGAATGTTGCTGGAATTGTTCTGATGCACTATCTCGTTTCCTTCATCGCGTTCGCGGAAAGAGTTTCATGTTCGCGAAGAAGAACTGAGGGGCAGGCAAGATTTTCTTTCCGCATTCGTGAAAGATTGGGCAAGTTGTGCATCGTGAACGCGAGGGTGATGCCGCGTTTGTGAAGAAGAGAGGAGGCAGCTGGGGACCCCATGCAATTGGTCTACGTGTTCGCGGAGGGGAGGTCGCGTTCGCGAAGTAAGGGGTCAGCGAAACATCGCGTTCGCGGTGGGTTGAACGCGTTCGCGTAGAAGACATTTGAGGCAGAAACACTTTGTTCTTTACGAACGCGAGGGTGATGCCGTGTTCGCGAAGGAGGAATTTGGGCAGAACAAAATTTGTGCTTCGTGAACGCGAGGTGGTGAACGCATTCGCGAAGAAGGAATCGCTGGGCAGAATGTTTAAGTTCTGAGATTTTTGACGAATTGGAACTCGGAAAGAGACGATTTTCGGGAGATTTTCAAGAAAAATAATGGGGTAAGTATTCTTAACTCAATATTAGTCAAATTACCCGAATCCATAGTTATTTTTAACATTTAATTGATGATTTAAGTTGGAAAATTATGAAAACCCTCTTGGTTTAATTTGAAGATTTGAGGGTCGAGATGATGTCGAAATTTGGTAAAATTTTTATGGTTGTACTCGTGGTTGAATGGGCGTTAATATTTTATAAATTTTATGGGTTCCGAGACGTGGGCCCCACGGACGATTTTTGAGTGCAATTTCGGATTTTGTTGAAAAATTAGTATTTTCATATGGAATTAATTACTATAATTTATATTGACTAAATCGAATTATTTATGACTAGATTCGAGGCGTTTGGAGGCCGATTCGCGAGGCAAAGGCATAGCAGAATAAAAAATTATACGTTTTGAGGTAAGTAACAGTTCTAAATTTAGTTCTGAGGGTATGAAACCCCGGATTATGTGTTATGTGATCGGTTTTGAGGTGATGCATATGCTAGGTGATGGGCGTGTGGGCGTGCACCGTAGGAAATGTGACTTGATAAATTCCATGAAATTGTGTAGTTGAATAATCTGTTGTTATCTGTACATTCTCCATGTAGTAGAGAAATTAAACCACAAATCATATTCAGATATTATATTATAGCACGTGAGTTGGCCGTGCAACACGTGAGTTGTCTGTGCGGATCCAGATATTATATTATAGCACGTGAGTTGGACGTGCAGCACGTGAGTTGTCCGTGCAGATTCAGATATTATACTATAGCACGTGAGTTGTCCGTGCAGCACATGAGTTGTCCATGCGGATTATAGTGCTTGGGCTGAAGGAACCCCTCCGGAGTTTGTACACCCCCAGTGAGCGCAGGTACCTACTGAGTGTGAGTGTTGAGTGACTGTGGTCCTAAGAGGATGCATTTGATTTTATTATTGTTGCACTTCAGCTGTCATATATCACTGTTTTGGAAATTTCTGAGAGATATTATATTATGTTTCAGTTGAACTTGACATGAAATTTCTGTTTTGGCCTTAAATGTTGAACTTGAAAGCATGTCTGCCTTATTATGTTGGAAATTACTGTAATTGGACTCAACTGTGAAGCTTGTCACTACTTTCAGTTCTTTATTTAGTATTGTTACTTGCTTAGTTGTTTGTACTCATACTACACCCTACACTTCATGTGCTGATTCTGGTATTTTCGGACACAATGAGTGTTGATTTCTTCGCACAGTTGATTATCCGGAGATTCCGAGTTAGCTGCCGGTGTTTCGCAGACCTTGTCTCTCATTCATTATCTTCTTGATTACTGTACTTGGTCTCAGACTATTATAGGCCATATTTTTCAGACTTGTGATGTATAGATGCTCATGTACTCTGTGACACCCCGATAGTTGGGAATTTCGCATTATGTTTTGGGTTTTCTATCCCGTTTATGAGAACTTTTACTATTAAAACTGCTTTAAATTCATTCTTGTTAAAAGTGTTGGGAATATTTGTGAGAAATCGGCTTGCCTAGTACCACGTTAGGCGTCATCACGAAAGGTTAGAATTTTGGGGCGTGACAAAAATATGAGCATTTCAAAAAAGGATGAGATTAATATGAAATGTTTCATTCACATTAGATTCTTAAAGCGATTAAATATACTAGTCTCTGACACGTGTAGTCCATATCAATTTTCACAAAATGTGTATCAAAATAATTGTGATTACAACTATATTGTATATAATAGCTTTTGTTTGAAACAGAATTATAAATTAAACTGTACAAAAAGTTACCACTACAATACTGATTATTTTATGTATAATTATATTATTTTTATTTTATGAATACAAATATGTAATGTTGGTATTTGTTTTATCCTATTATCTCGGTTCGCGTTATTATTACCATAACTGTCAAACATAAATATCCCTTTTTATACTATAATACATAGTTATTCATGTGATAAAATATGTTTTACAAATTATTTAACCATGAATTTTATCTAATGCAAAAAAACAATGCATTGAAAATTATTTTAGAAAGAAATTGCACACTCATTCACTTTCTGACAGGAAATGTTGTATTTTGTTTAAAATATATTTTTGTTCCTTCTTTGTTGGTTTTTGATAGAGAAGCTCCTACTATAGCCCCTTAAAAATCAAGATGTTTAGCTAGAATACAACTTCTATTAGAAATACAATTCTAACTAATAATCGAGAGCAAAATCTTGCTCACATAACCATACGTGAAACATCATCAGCTATGTTTTCATTCCAAAATGATAGTATGAATACATATATAGAAATTGAGAACCACATAAAAAAAATAAAATTAACACTCAATGAACATATACTACCATAGCTAAAACAGTATTGAGTGACTCGAATTAACATAGACTCAGAAACCTTTACATATACAGTCCAAAAATTATGCACCATTGTTTACCCTTAAAATTAGATAACAACTAAACTTATAATATGGTTCTAAGGACACGTGATTTCACTTAATACCAATTGAGAAATATGAAGATTAATAACAGAAATAAACTATAAAGTAAAGCAAATCAGTGTTAGAATGGAACAGCCCTCGAGTTTGGATACCCTTGGACTGGTTGATACAAGAATAATTAAAATATAACAAACTGATAAACAATAGTATAAACGAGAAAGAGAATTATATTGCATTGATATCTGTGAGCAATGTGTGTTACAAATGATTAGAACCCCCCTTTAAATAGTAGAGTAATTCCAGTTATGGTATAATTCTAATTATAGAAGGAAATCCCATGATTAGCTAATTATCCGTTTCTGATTTGATCCATTTTGAGATTTATGCCATGATCCCTTGACTAGTCACGGATATCTCGCCTTTTTGTTATTGTGCTATCTTCGATCTTGCTCGATGTCTGTCTCATTTGGCTTCGATCGCTACTAGCCTCGATCTCGATAGGTACCTCGATTCTGAACTCGGTACCTTATCCTCGTGATTTAGTCTGTTCCGTTAAGAGAACGTCCTTCGATGTAACCTCCCGGTCTTGGTCAAATAGTAAACTCGGGTGGGCCCGATTTTAACCGTATATAGATAGTCCCCTCGTTTATTGGAGTAAAATGACAAGAAACGAATTGAGCCTTCGATTTTCTACCTCGACTTGTCATGACATCATCCTCGTGACGTAAGCGACCGTAGTGACTGAAACGTCCCGTCGGTATAGTTCCCCAAGTCATTAATGAGTGTCAGTTGGTGGTCGGCCACTAGTGCCTTTGAACTGTCGTCGTGAATCCAATAAATAGACCCCTTTCTCATTGATTCAAACTTTACTTTGACTTCCTTGTAATATCCGAAGCTTTTACATCTCTTAAGTTCTTCCCTTCTACAAATCTTCAGGTTTTGCTGTTAATCCTTTCTCAAACGTCAAGTCCTATTATCTTCCTCTTTTTCAAAATTACACAAAAATGGCAAAAATATCAAAAACGGTACAACAAAAAGAAGCTGCTTCATCTTCTCAACCGGCCGACGGGAAAACGCCGGTGGAACCCCGTCTTGAGGAATACATTCCTGGGGGGTGCGCGCTAAATTCCGATTTCAAGACCAATAAAGCCTCGTCAATTCCTGGTCGATGCGAGCCAATGTTGAGGTATATATGCTCGATAACTGAGGAATACCTTAAGCAGGTAAAGAAAGACTGCAACTGGGAAGGCAAAGAGGTGGTGATCCCAACCCCCGAAAAAGACATCACCACCCATGTGGAAGGGTTTCTAAATGTTTACACTTACCCTTTCACATTGGGCCCCCTCGACCCCTTTATCATTGATTTTTGTCGTCAATATCAAATAACCCTAGGCCAAACCCATCCTTTCTTTTGGCGAATTGTTATTTTGTTCCGATTCTTTGTGAGCAAAGTCAAGGGGCTCCCTTTCACCCCCGATCACCTTATTAGATTGTATAGCCCCTGCCTCTATCTAGGCGGGTTAACAAAACTCCAACGTCGGGCTACCAAAATGTTGTTCTCGAGCATAGACGAGGACAAGGATCGAGGCTAGATGGACCGGTTCATTCGAGTGAGGACTTCCAACCTAATCCCAGCCGAGAATATGCCATTTCCTGAGAAATGGAATATGAATCATAAGTACCGTCTCACTGTTAGCTTCCATGTATTATTTGTTCCTTTGTCTTTTCTCATTGATGTCTTTTTCCATGATATAGCGGTCGCTTAAATAACCCGTGTGATTCCCGACCTCGAGAGATGGGTTCGGAACCTGGCCTCGACCTCTACATACGCCGAGCACTCATGGCGCGATTTAGAAAAGGTCCGATGGGAGGCCAATAATCATGGTAAGCCCACTTTTTGTGTATTTGATGATTTTGTTAAACTGCCTTTCCTCGACTTATTCAATTTTCTCATGTACGGGCTTGGGAAAGGATGCGGTCATGAAGCTCCCATCTTGTGAGGAGGAGACTTCGACCCCGATTCCGAATAGGATAAGAAGAGGAAAAGGACCTCAACCTTTGAGGATTCAAATCCTAAGAAGAATCTGGTTCGTAAGCCAAAGAAAGACATTGTTGCCCTGCCTGCGGATGTGATTTAATGGCTAAGGGAGGAATAAGAAAAAGATGAAGATGATGGCTAGGAACTGGTGGGCCTGAGTGAAGAAAACCATCAAGGCCCCAAAGGCCGCTGAGTCGGTGGTGGTTGAGGAGATTCCGCTTCGAGCCTAGGGGGTCTTGGAAAAGGACTCGGAAAAAGTCCCTGAGTCATCGAAAATCGAAGATGCCTCCCGCCGAGATGAGAAAAAGATGGGTATGTCTGAAGGGGCCGGCTCCGAGGCCCTTCACAGCGAGAAGAATGCCCCAAGTGGCTCACTTGGGGCAATAGATATTGGAGACTCACCGATTCTCCCTGCGTTTTTCGAGGAAGCAATTTGGGAGGCCCAAGCTACGAGGACTCCCAAAGTAAACGGGGCCCATGGAGGGGAGGATCCCTTCTATGGTTACTTTATTAGGGTCGAGGATGCTACCGACCTGAGTGAAGCATCGAGTCTCCTCGATGAGGCTCAACAAACCTTGAATCGGGTGAGTCTCAACTCCCTTTGTCGATATCATACTTAGTTTATTTCTTATCTTCCGATCTAATTTCCTTTCTTTTTTTCGTATAGGCTTTGGTACTCCATCAGGAGGCGTTTTCAAAGTCCCGAGCAGAGCTGAGCCGATATGAGGCCGACCTCTAAGGGCTCACGGAGGAGAGAAATGCCCTTAAACATCTTAGTGGTCAAAAGGAAGGGGAGATCAAGGACCTGCGAGCCGAATTGGCCAAGTCTCACCAAGATCAGACCGACCTGATCGAGCAGGTAATGAAAATCTTAAAAGCTCATGGGCTTGATTCGGGAACGGTGGCTAACATTTCAATCTCGCGGCTGCAACAGAAGGTCGAGAGGATCGAGTAGTTCCGCGAGGAGGTCAACATGATGAATGCAAAGACCTTGGGGTGGAAAGAAAGTATGGACCGCTTTGCCGCTGAAAGAGAGGCTGCTCGAGCCTAATTGTCATCGGTAGAAAGTCAGCTTCGAGGCATGAAGGAGAAGAGCTCAGCTCAGGCAAAGAAAATAGAGGAACTCGAGGCTGAGTTAGCTTCCGAACTTGCAAAAGCCAAATCTGAAGCCGAAAAGGCAAAGGCCGAGGCAGAGGCGATCGTGACCGTCTACAGGGCCGATGCTGAAGCCTCTCAAGTCCAAGCGAGAGAGGCAGCCAAGACCGCTCAAACTCGAGCACATTGGATTGCTGAACTCGCCAAATGCCAATCTCGGAGGGAAACCCTCGAGGAGATCCATGCTCGAGGTTTCGATCATTTCGACGAGATAATAAAGGCTAAAGAGCATGAAGTTGATGCTAGAGCGCTGGCCTCTTCCGATGATGATGATGATGATGATGGTAGTAAGAGCGGGTCCGAGAATGGGGAGGACCTCGATGGAGAAGAAGATACCCCTAAGAAAAATTAGGAATCTTAGGCTTTTTCTTTTTTGATTTTTTGTGCAGGACCCTGATCGGTCCTTGTAAATATTTTCGTATATATAACTGATCTTTTTTCTCTTTGACTTTTCTTTATTCTATTTCCTGCCTCGTGAAAATTCTATTTCATTCATGCCTTATGGAGATTTTGCTCACAAGTTTGGGACTTTAGGCAACTAGATCGAAGTCGGACCAGTGTAGTCTTTAAAATTGTGTGAGTACATGCTCGAACTCGAAGTAGAGTGACCCTTAGGTTTTAGTTGAGTAAGGACGATTTCTCGAACTCAAAAAATAAAATGGCCCTTAGGCGCTTGAATTAGGCCGATATGTCCTCAAAAGAATGGCTTTTCCCCTTTTTTGGCTTGAAAATTTAATCATAAAAATTTGTCATGCCTTAGCACGAGATAAATTTTTACCAACTAGGTTTTTCGAGGATTGGTGTTATCAAAATTATTTGCTTTGTTATGCCTTAGCACAAAATTGTATGGGAGTTCGAACAATTTGATACCCCTTAGGGTTTATCGAGGGTCGATATTATCGAGACCCTTAGTAATTCAGCCGAGGGTTGCCTTTTTTAACCGGTTTAGGAGAATATTTGAAGGCTTGTTTTATAACAGAATTTGGATGTCTCTAAACCATGTTAATTTGGTCATACCCTTTAGTTTGGGATTTGCCCCTTAGGCTTGTTTCCCTGCTATACTTTGAACTCGTTCAAAGTGTCAGTCCCCGAGTGGGGTGGACGTGGCCTATAAAATCTAGGATTGCCTGTTTAAGTTCTTACGATTTCGAGGTTTAGTAATTCGATCATGTCGATTTTTTGGACGGCAGTCCACGAGTATAGGGTAAATTATTTGAACTTCAGTTGTGATCGGCCCTTAAGCCGATCATAAGTATGAAATTGTAAATTATAAATTTCTCTAAGGCATGGAACATCTGGTAAGGAAAAATACTTCTTTCAATAGATTATACATGCATACATATTTTTCCATTAGGGCTCGAGTAATCTACATGGACACAGTTCATTTGACCGTTTGGTCCTTTACCTATCGAGACCCTGTCGACACGAAGTATTTTTCTTATAACTATCCGAGGGTGATGCCCCCCAATATTCGAGGTTGATTGTAAAGGAGCCTCGGATACTGTTGAATTGCTCTAAGTTAGCCCTAATAAGCGCCTCTAGGAAATTAAAATCATATTTTCAGTCTCACCCGATTTGTGTGGTAACTACTTATCCCCTTCGCAATATTTTTCATAAGCCCGAACTTTCGGGCCGATTGGCCAAATGGGCCGTCGAGATCAATGTGTACGATATCAAGTATCGACCCCGAACGGCCATCAAGTCTCAAATCTTAGCGGACTTTGTGGCCGACTTTACGTTAGCCCTCATACCATAGGTTGAAAAGGAACTATTATTAAAGTTTTGTACATCATTGGGGTGTGGAACCTCTTCACAGACGGTGCTTTGAACGTGAAGGGGTATTGGCTAGGCATCATTTTGAAGTCGTCCACGGTGGTGGCATCTTCTCGAACTAGGACCCCACTTACCGCGATTTCCTAGACTGCTAAGTACAAGTAGAGTTGCTCGTCCTCTTTCGGAGTATGAAGCAGCGGCAGGCTCGAGAGGTACCGCTTTAGTTCTTCCAATGCTTGTTGGCATTTCGGGATCCATGCAAAATTGTTCTTCTTTTTGCGCAGTGAGAAGAACTTGAGACTTTTATCTGAAAATGTCGAGATGAATCGTCCTAGGGCGGCTATGCGCCTTGTTAATCTTTGTACGGCCTTAACATTGTCTACGACTGTGACGTCTTCGATTTCCTTGATCTTATCGGGGTTGATTTCGATCCCCCGATTTGATACCATAAAGCCGAGGAACTTGCCCGAGCCGACCCCGAATGCACATTTCTTCGAGTTGAGTTTCATGTAGTATTTCCTTAGTATATCGAAGGTCTCCTGTAAATATGTCAAATGGTCCTCTGCTCGCAGGGACTTAACTAGCATATCGCCAATATAAACCTACATTGCTTTTCCTATTTGTTCTTCGAACATTCCATTTACTAAGTGTTGATAAGTGGCACCAGCATTTTTTAGTCCAAACGACATTACATTATAGCAACAGGTATCGTACTTACTGATGAACGAAGTCTTTTCCTGATCCTCCGGGTTCATTTGTATTTGATTGTACCCGGAGTAGGCATCCAGAAAACTAAGGATCTAGTGGCCGGCCATGGCATCGATCATGCAATCGATATTCGGGAGAGGAAAAGAGTCTTTAGGACATGCTTTGTTTAAATCTTTATAGTCTACGCACATTCTAAGTTTATTTCCCTTTTTAGGGACTACGACTATGTTTGCTAACCATTCGGGATATTTTAAATCCCGAATGGATCCTATTTTGAGAAGTTTGGCTACCTCGTCCTTGATGAATGCATATTTTACCTCGGACTGGGGCCTTCTCTTTTGTTTTACTGGGCGGAACTTTGGGTCCAAGCTTAGTCGATGTGTAGTGATCTCCGGCGGGATCCCTGTCATATCTAGGTGGGACCAAGAAAAATAATCCATATTATTGATAAGAAATTTAATGAGTTTTTCCCTGAGCTCGAGGGTTAACCCCGTACTTATACCTTTCGATCGGGTAGATGCTCGATCAGTATGACTTGCTCCAGCTCTTCGACTGTCGATTTGGTGGCGTCATAATCCTCGGGGATTATGAAGGATCGAGGGGTCCAATAGTCATCGTCCTTGTCTGTTCCCTTCTTCTCCGACTGAGTCGAGGCTGGTGGTTGTGGTTGCTATTTAGCTTCCTATTTTCTTTTGGACTCCGATCCCTTTGTTGACAAAAGCGCTGATATCAGTATTACTTTGTCGACCGCGAACATCTCTTTGGCAGCATGATGTTCCCCATACACTATTTTTACTCCATTCAGTGTTGGGAACTTTAGCATTTGGTGAAGGGTTGAGAGGACTGCCCTCATGTTGTGAATCCAGGGTCTTCCAAGCAGTGCGTTGTATCTCATATCGCCCTCGATCACATGGAACTTTGTTTCTTGAATAGTTCCGGCTACATTTACTGGTAGGATGATTTCACCTTTAGTTGTTTCACTCGCCATGTTGAAGTCATTGAGAATCCGAGTTGCGGGTACAATCTGATCTGGTAGGCCGAGCTGCTCCACGACCCCCTATCGAATAATATTGGCCGAGTTTCCTGTATCAATTAAAACATGTTTAACCTGAATTTTATTTCCAAAGCATCATTGTGGGGTTGTGAGATCCCTTCTGCTTCCTCATCATTGAATGATAAAGTGCCTTTTGGCACATAGTCTCGAGTTCATTTTTCCCTGGTGATTGATACTTTAGTGCATTTGGACACGGGCCCTTGTGGAATATCGACCCCACTAACGATCATGTGAATCACGTGTTGTGGTTCTTTCTACTCGTTTTTCCTATTTGTATCCCTATCTCTGAAATAGGTTTTAGCTCGTTCGCTCAAGAATTCTCGAAGGTGACCCTCGTTGAATAGACGGTCCACCTCCTCCCTTAGTTGTCTGCAGTCTTCGATTCTATGACCATGTGTACCATGGTATTTCCATATTTGATTGGGGTTTCTTTGGTATGGATCAGCTTTTAGGGGTCTGGGCTATCTAGTATCTTTGATTCTCCCAATGGCTGACACAATACCTGATGCGTCGATGCTGAAGTTGTATTCTGATAATCGTGGTGCTTCTGTGGGATCGGCATGTTTATCAAAACCACTTTTGCTCATGAGCCCTCGAGAGCTCTGCTCTCAATCGTTCCTTCGATCATTTCGGATGGGATTGCTTCCTAGGTCGTTGTTTCTACGATTTGTATTGTATGGTTGATACCGATCTCTGTTCGACCGGGGTTCTCTGTCGATATCCCTTTGAGTTCTGCCGACGGGCTTGTTTGGATAAACGGAACCGGAACGGGTCCCCAATTGATCATCCTCGATCCTGATCTTTGACTGGTACCGATTATGTAAATCGGCCCAGGTTACCGCTGGATATTCAATTAAATTCTTCTTTAGCTGTCGTGATGCCACCGAACTTTGTTCGTTCAAACCTTGAGTAAAGGCTTGAACAGCCCAATCATCTGTGACCGATGGTAGTTCCATGCATTCCATATGGAACCGAGATACTAATTCCCTCAATACTTCGTTGTCTTTTTGTTTCACCTTGAAGAGGTCCGACTTCCTAGTCGCAACCCTTATTGCTCTGGCATGTGCCTTTACAAAGGAGTCTGCAAGCATGGCGAAGGAATCGATGAAATTAGGCGGCAAATTGTGGCATCATATCATTGATCCTTTCGACAAGGTTTCTCCAAATTTCTTCAGTATAACAGATTCAATCTCATCGTCTTCCAAGTCATTCCCTTTTATTGCGGATGTATAAGAAGTGACATGCTCATTAGGGTCGGTGGTTCCATTGTACTTAGGAATTTCTGGCATTCGGAATGGGTTTTGGAGCCGCACTTGGAGGAAAAGCCTTCTGTACGAATTTCTTTGAATCCATACCCTTTAGAATCGGCGGTGCCCCCGGTATTTGATCAACCCGGGAGTTGTATGTCTCTACTTTCTTGTCATTTGCCTCGATTTTCTTTTCTCCCGATTCAATCCATTTAGTGAGCTCCTCAAGCATTTTCATAATGGCGGGGTCAGTTCCCGATTCGTTGGCGTTCGACCTTTCTGACACAGGCTGGGTCCTGTGGATGACTTCTGGTTTGATCTTACTACTGATTTTGTAGTTGTGCTATAGCGGCTTGTTGAGCCTGTAACATTTTGAATATCAATTGGAGGCTAACTCCACCATCTTCTCCGCCCTGCGTACCTCAACCACCTGATCGAACTTCCCTATGTATCAATGCCCAAATTTCCATTTAGGACGACATGTGAACTGACATCAAAGGAATTTGCAATTGGTGCTCCCTCGAGGTCAATTTGAGGTGTCTCGATCCCTGGGGCAGCTATATTGTCATTTTTCCCGTGAAATCCGAGGCCGTTGTCAACATGTGTAGGCGCTACTTGTGAATTTGACATGTTTATCCTGAAAACAAAGATACTTACGAGAATAAATGTAAAGCGGTGTGTGTTACCGGAATCAGTATTAAGATATCACTATTATCCTTGGCCCCACGGTAGGCGTCAAACTGTTTACCCTTAAAATTGGATAATAATTAAACTTATAATGTGGTTCTAAGGACACATGATTTTACTTAATACCAATTGATAAATATGAAGATTAATAACAGAAATTAACTATAAAGTAAAGCAAACCAGTGTTAGAATGGAACACAGCCCTCGAGTTTGGATACCATCGAACTAGTTGATGCAAGAACAATTAAAATATAACAAGCTGATGAACAATAGTATAAACGAGAAAGAGAATTATATTTCTTTGATATCTGTGAACAATGTGTGTTACAAATGATTAGAACCCCCTTTAAATAGTAGAGGAATTTCACTTATGGTATAATTCTAATTACAGAAGGAAATCCCATGATTAGCTAATTAACCGTTTCTGATTTGATCCGTTCCAAGATTTACGCCATGATCCTCGACCAGTCACGTATATCTCGCCTTTCTGTTATTGTGCTATCTTCGATCTTGCTCGATGTCTGTCTCATTTGGCTTCGATCGCTACTAGCCTCGATCTCGACAGGTACCTCGATTCTGAACTCGGTACCTTATCCTCGTGATTTAGTCTGTTCCGTTACGAGGCCATCCTTCGATGCAACCTCCCGGTGTCGGTCAAATAGTAAAATCGGGTGGGTCCGATTTTAACCGTATACAACTACATAAAGAAAAAAGAAAAAAGAAGATGAAAACGATACATGAACCAGTTACTTCATACTTTAGCAGAGAAACCATGTCTTGTCGTAGACCCCAAACTTTGCTTCTTCCTTTAAATATCAAACATAGTATAAGCAAAATGCTTGAAAGTTTGCTTGTAGAATGCTTTGACATTATCTATCCACATAAGGATGAATAATGTTATAACGTCTTTAGCAAAGAAGAAACAACATCACAATAATGAGATGGCAAATACGACTTTTCGATTTTTATAACGGATGAATCATTTAGCAATTTATTTAAGAGAATAAAAATAATACTATTGACACCTTATTCTTTGGGTTGTGTTCTAAATATATTGAATTAGAAACAATTCAAAGGTTGGTGATGCTTAGAATTCCCAAGAAATTCTAGAACATAGGATTTCCAATTAACAACATTCAGTAACTATTATTTAATATTTAATAGGAGGTTACTAATTAATGGTGAAAGTCAAAGGGCTACCAATTGCCATATTTGTCTTTATTTCAATTAAATGTTTTATTTTTTTATTAATTTTATTAGTATGTATATTTATATTTTTTGTACAAAATTATATTTGAAATGATATCATGTTGAAGGGTATTATAGTCATTTAGTTTTATAGGATTATTTCAGTCTTTTAAGTTTCTATTTTGATATTCATGCTTATAATATATATATATATATATATATATATATATATATATATATATATATATATATATATATAGTATGATGTAAACGAATGATATATTTTCTTCTGCATTTACGCATCTTAAAATCTCCATAAATGCACCTCCTTTCGTGATACAACCTACCATCCTATAAATCGAGGCCAAAAAATCATTCAACCTTCAACAATTTCTCCATCAAAGATTGACAATCACTTTTTAAGTTAAAAACAAATTGAGAAGTAACTTAACATCAAATAAATAGCTTACGTTTGGGAGTGACATTAGGTGTATAGTCGAGGATCCTCCTCGAAGTAGTTTGTATAAGCCGAACAATATACATCCACTCTATAATGTATTTAGGCGCACATTTCATTTTCCAAACTCCCTAGAATGTTAGGCAGGGAACACTTCACATAAATATTGAGTGATGCCATTTGAAGCTTTTAAAGTCCACCATTCCATTAAGATACATTGCACATCTTTAGAGTATCCTAAAAAGCAAAAGCCCATTAAGGCTGAGAAGGGCTTCCTCACACTTTATGCAATTAAGTTGGACCAATAAAGTCAAAGTAATGTTAAAATGATAGTAAAGAAAACTCATGAGATCTTCACTTGCAAGATTAGATTTGGAGTCCAACTATCTACTAAAGTCATTTTTTTTTGTAACAATAAAGTCACTTAACTATGTCAATAACACTCAAAAGGTCACTCAATGAGAGAGATAAACGTAATCCAATAAATGAATTAAACTCATTCGAAGAGCAAAACTGAAATCCGAAGTTTAGAAGATCTTCATGCCATTGTGACTAATTAAATTAAAGAGGCGAGTGAGTAAATGTACCATTTCGCCAAATAGTTGAACAAATTTAAAGAACAGTTGAAACCAAAAGGCAAAATGGGGAGATCAGTGTTGCTCGCCGTTATTGATAAAGAACCTAAACTTGATCGTAAAGAGCAATATAATTGGTAAAACTTGAAGAGAAGGAATCAATGCAAACACTTGACAATAAGCAATTCAATTAATTAAATGAACCAAAAGAAGTTATAGTGGCTGCAATAGAGCTTAACGTTGTCAAACATGAAGTTTTAAAATATTTATCAACCGGTAAATTAATTAAAGTCAAATTGTAGAAGTAATATATGCAACAGATCAAGATAAACTACAAGCTAAAAATCTCTATAATCCTAGGCAAAACATAGCTTAACACAATTTCCAACATGTTCATTTTGATTCCACAAAAAAAAAATATTTCTCTTAAAACGCACTTTACAGTTTTTAGGTAAGGTTCAAGTGTAAATTCCGGTACCAATGATATTATTGTTTACCATTCGAATCAGATAACAGTTGAATTTATATGTGGGTTTAAGAATACGTAATACAACTTAGTACAAATTAAGAGAATAGATTAATATTGAAATTGATAATAAAAGAATAAATACAAACCACACGAATCGAACAACTAATTGGCCCTCTAGTTCGATCACCCTTGAATCAACTGATGTTTCAATTGATGTATGAACAGAGTAACAAGATGATAAAAGCTAGAAAATGACAGTGTATTGCTTTATGTTACGTAATGTGATGCCTTTTATAAATGATCAGACCCCCTTTATATAGTAGGGGAGTCTTACTCTTGATACAATTATATATGAGGTAAGAAATCTCATGATTAGTTAATTAATTGGCCTATCCTTGATATGTGCCGAGATTTCCGCCGTGATCTACAACCGATCGCGGATATTTCGTCCTTCTGTTATTCGATTTGACAAATTTCTCTCGATCTCGACTGACCTCGATTTTGTTTGGTTCCGGGGTCTCGAACTTAACGATATAACCTCGCACCTCGGTTCGATATAATTCGAAGTCGAACCTTAATCTATCATATTCCTGTCTCAATTAGTCATACAAGGGAGCGAGCGCGATTTTGACCGTATACAATTATGTACCCTAACCATGTTTCTATAGATTCGGTGGGCAGAAGTGGAGAGTCCAAACATATCTGGAACTGGAAGCCCAAAGTCACCAAAAGAGTCACCCCTTACTCTTTTTCCTCTCCATTGCTACGATGCGCGAGTTAGTCGATCTATAGAGAAACATAACGCATGCATCCCTTACTCTTTATCCTCTCAATTTCAGTGTTAGTATCTCCCTACGATGAAAACATCTTCTCTGTTTTGCTGGATTCATATGATATCCAGGCCATGCATCAAATCATTCTCCTTGATATATCCAATAATCTTATGTTTGTAACAGAGAACAAATAAAGATATAAGTGTGTGACAAAGAGATAGAATTTGTAGCATAGACAAATCATAGAGTTAAGAAAGAAGAAAAGTAGAAATATGTCACAGAAAAGAAGAAACTGAGGATTTCTTCATTGTATTCTTACGAACACCGCAATTGACGAAACGGAAGATAAATAAGGGGGAAAAAAAGAGAAAGTCCAAAAAATTGACAAAAAAGATAATTGAGTTTGTAAGGTAAATAGATGCCACATCATCTTGTATTGTCCCTCTTTTATATATTTATATAGATTACCCTTGTAGTCATTTAAAATTTATTGGAATTAAATCCATAAAATAATTTGGACTATATTTTAAATTCAGGATATATTAGTTCAAATAAATTTATGGGATAATATAATTGGATCAATTATATAAGTTCAATATATATGGATTAAATAAATAAGTCTTAATTCATTGGGCTACAGATGATGAGCCCACTTCATTAGGCCCAGGATGTAACCTTCCTAAAAGCACAATTTGGTGCCACATGTTAATGACGTGGCATGCCAAGTCAAATGGAAGAACCAATATGATCATGCCACGTGTCAAAATGACAAAGCATGCCAAGTCAAATTAAAAGACCAATGAAACGGTGTCACATGTGCAAGTGACATGTTCTGACCAATCAAATACGACATTGTCACTCTTCAATCTGATTGGTCGGAAGAAGTTTGTTCTCATCACAACTCTTCCCTTTCACAACTATAAATAGGGGTCTTCATAACATTCAAGTACTTCAACACAAATTTCAAGTATTCAAGATCAAGAACGAAGTCAAATCAGATACAAGGCGTTCAAGATCAAGGCTACTTGTTCGTGATAAAATTCGGGGCAACAATCAAAGCGATCGAGACGGATAAATCAAATTCAAATTCAAGATCAACCTCAAAGGCCCTTGAATTTATATTGAAAAAGTAGAATCAGAGAATTCATATAGATTGTAACACTCAAACTATTTGAAATCAAATGCTACAATTGTTGCAATATTTTTCGATCTTGATTTTATTTTCTTGACGCAATTTATTGTCTACGACCTAGACAATTTTCAGCCACAAATACTTTTCAAACTTGGCGGCTTGCTGATAAGTAGTAATTTTGGACCAAAGAAATCATTTTTATCAGAACTACTGCATAAAGGACTGAACTTTTCCTCTCATCTGCAAACTGCACTAGAGGTATAGAGCAAACACATTATGGATTCCATGCTGGGTTTTTCAAGCTTTTTAGTAGTTATTTTGCTGGCTATTTCACTCCAAGTTTTTTTGTTCTCACCAATATCCCCTGATATTCTTGAAATTCCTTCTTCCTCTAAATCCTTCACCACTACATTTACATCAAACAGCCATTTGCAGGTAACTTTAAAGAAAAAAAAGGTTCCTTAATATTTTCTTACTTGCCTCTATCCAATTTATGGATTTAATTTATGTACAATGTCAATGAATTTTAACTTTTGATAGTATGTGATAGTTATCATATTTATCAGATTACCAATTAATGTTCAAACGATGCTAATATGGACTGTTTTTGGTGGTGTTAATTTCAGAGGGTAAGTAAACTTGGAGAAGGGTATCTAGATAGACCAGAAGATGTGGCAGTGGACAAAATGGGAGTTTTATATACAGCTACTAGAGATGGTTGGATCAAAAGATTGCACAAGAATGGGACTTGGGAGAGTTGGAAGTATATTGGGAGTAATTCTTTACTAGGACTTACAGTATCAGCTGCTGGTCATGTCATTGTATGTGACGCTGACGAGGTAATTAATTTTGCAGCCTATTAGTGGTAAACAAATGAATAGCTTGGCTAAGTAAACATTGCCTAATAGATTTTGAGAATTTTAATATACCACGTATATTAGATAGTCTTACCGTTGCAATATGATATCCACACCTGAAGTTTCTAATAGTAACAATTGTATGATGTGCAGGGGTTGCTTAAGGTTAGTGAAGATGGCGTGAGTGTTCTTGCTTCACATGTCAACGGTGAAAAAATAAGGTAAAAGATTACATGTTCTTCCGCACAAGCAAAGCAAAGAGTTTCTACACCAAATTTTGCGTGGCGTTTTTTTTTTTTTTTTTTTTTTGGGGGCCGGGGGGTGTGTGGGGGGGGGGGGGGGCGGGGGTCCGATGAAGGGGGTGAGGAGTTGGCTGAGAATTGGGTGGAAGATTGTTTCTAACAAACCTGTAGATATCAATATGATATTGCCTGTATTAACAACTAGGAAGAAACATCAAAATAGGCGAAGAGCAATATATCTTATGATACATGATGGAGTATGGACTTTTTTTTCGAGTTGATATAATTTCAAAAAGTAGGAATTCTTTAAAAATTAAGTACCATTATATAACTTCAATCCAACAAAGTTTCGGGAGATTGATTCATGAACCAAGTTTATTTTGTTGTTAAATGGAAATGAACGATCCCTAACGAGTAAGAAAGCATCAATTCACAATATCACAACACGATATTTGTGTAATTTGTTTATAGCATCCAAGATAATATGATCGTGGCACATAAGGTTCGAACTGCTGTTACAATATTAAATTAGTGCGTCGTTAGGCAAAGGTGACTATGCCCAGATGGGAGTCTTCCGTCCTTTGTTGAAATTGACAAAAGTCCCGGTGGATGACAATTTTGAATGGGAATTTCACCCTATAAAAGGAGGCCTAATGTTTAGGATTTAAACACACCTCTCATTTGCCTTTTATCTTCTTAAGGCATTTGTATCTTCTTTCTTTAGTATTATTTCACTTGTAATTTTGGAGTGGAATAAAATATTGATTGTGTCCGAGAAAGTAGGCAAAATTGACCGAACCTCGTAAATTCTGGTGTTCTTTTATTGTTGTCTTATTGTCTTGTTTATTATTTAGTGGTTGTCATAATTTTTGGTATAGTAGTTGTGACTCATTCACACTATATACATTTGACTTCCGCAACAATTGGTATCAGAGCCAAGGTACTGTCTAAGTATGCTCTGTGGTTGTAGCATAGTCTGATCTTCTACATCAGAAAAGATCTATCTTGGTAACTGAGTCAAGGTTCTGTCTGAGTATGCTCTGTGGTTGCAGCTTAATCTGATCTTCCACACCAGAAAGGAAATAATCTTGATTTGTGTCGTCAGCTACTAAATAATATTTGTGTCAAAATGGGAGACGATAAACAAGAAAAATCTACATCAAGTGTCAATAATACGTCATCATTGGCATCTTCGCTTATGACAAGAATTGTGTCAAATGCGAAATTTGCGGTAGAAATTTTTGACGGGTCAGGACATTTTGGGATGTGGCAAGGCGAGGTTCTAGATGTTCTTTTTCAACAAGGGCTAGATCTTGCCATTGAAGAAAAGAAGCCAGATGTTATTGGAGAAGAAGATTGGAAAATTATCAATCGTGTTGCTTGCGGTACCATTCGATCCTACCTTGCTAGAGAGCAGAAATATCCATACACAAAGAAAACTTCTGCAAGTAAATTATGAAAAGCACTGGAGGATAAATTTTTGAAGAAAAACAGTCAAAATAAATTGTACGTGAAGAAGAGACTGTTTCGCTTCACCTATGTTCTTGGTACCACAATGAATGAACATATCACCAGTTTCAATAAGTTGGTCACAGATTTGCAAAATATGGATGCAACTTTTGATGATGGTGACTTGGCCTTGATGTTGTTTGGGTCACTTCCTAATGAGTACGAGCATCTTGAAACTACTCTGCTACATGAAAATGACGAAATTTCTCTCAGAGAAGTCTGTTCGGCTTTGTACAGCTATGAACAAAGAAAGGGAGAAAAATAGAAGGGAGGAGAAGGAGAAGCACTAATTGTGAGGGGTCGTCCTCAAAATCAAACGAGGACTAAGAAGGAAGATCCAAGTCGAGATCTAGACCCAGCAAAGATGAATGTGCCTTTTGTCGAGAAAAGGGGCACTGGAAGAAAGACTGTCCGAAGTTGAAGAATAAGGCCAGACATAACAATGGAAAGGCCATTATTGGATTCAAATGTAGCTGATTGTGATGATTCAGACTTCTCATTAGTTACAACAGAGTTATCAACATCATCAGACATATGGTTGATGGACTCGGCTTGTAGCTATCATATATGTCCCAACAAGGACTGGTTCGTAAATTTTCAAGAAGGAGAATATGGAGTCATCCACACAGCGGATAACAACCCTCTTACCTCATATGGCATTGGTTCAATAAGATTAAGGAGCCATGATGGAATGATCAGAACATTAACAGATGTTCGATATGTACCGGGTTTGAAGAAGAATCTCATCTCTGTGGGAGCCCTAGAATCAAAAGGGTTCAAAATCATTGCAGAAAATGGAGTGATGAGAATATGCTCCGGTGCACTAGTGGTAATGAAGGCCAATCGGAAGAACAATAACATGTACTGCTATCGTGGTAGCACAGTTATTGGGACAGCAACAGTGACATCCAGTGATGACAAAGAGGCAGAAGCAACCAGGCTATGGCACATGCGCTTGGGACATGCTGGAGGAAAATCCTTGAAAGCTTTATCTAATCAAGGATTGTTAAAAGGCGTAAAGACTTGCAACTTGGAGTTTTGCGAGCATTGTGTCAAAGGGAAACAGACAAGGGTTAAATTTGGTATAGCGATCCATAATACTAAAGGCATTTTGGATTATGTACACTCTGATGTTTGGGGTGCTTCCAAAACACCTTCATTGGGTGGGAAGCACTATTTTGTAACCTTTGTTGATGATTTTTCCCGAAGAGTGTGGGTGTATACAATGAAGAGGAAAGATGAAGTGTTGGGAATTTTTCTCAAATGGAAAACGATGGTGGAGAATCAAACAGGCAGGAGGATCAAGTGTATTCGCACAGACAATGGAGGTGAATACAAAAATGATCATTTCAATAAGGTCTGTGAAAATGATGGCATCGTCCGACACTTCACTGTCAGAAATACACCACAACAGAATGGAGTGGCAGAACGTATGAACCGGACTTTACTGGAGAAGGTACGGTGTATGTTGTCCAATGCTGGCTTGGGCAAAGAATTTTGGGCTGAGGCAATTACATATGCATGCCACCTCATTAATCGTCTACCATCTGCTGCTATTGATGGCAAGACACCATTTGAAAAATGGTATGGAAAACCTGCTGTAGATTATGACTCTTTGCACGTGTTTGGCTCAATTGCATACTATCATGTGAAAGAGTCAAAATTGGATCCAAGAGCAAAGAAGGCTATATTTATGGGGATTACTTCTGGAGTCAAAGGATACCGCTTATGGTGTCTAGAGACAAGGAATATTATATTCAGCAGAGATGTTACCTTTGATGAATCTGCCATAACAGATAAGGTGACAATTGAAGATGTCAAACAAACTGGTGGTGCATCAAAGCAGGTGGAGTTTGAGGAAAAATTTATTTTTCCTATACAAGAAGCAGAGGAGGAAACTCATGAAGATTACCCTCTAGAAGAAGAGCCAGTAGAAAGGGAGATTCCAACTCAGGAACCTCGATAACAACTTGAATCAATAGCAACCAGCAGGCCAAAAAGGACAATAACGAAACCTGTTCGTCTCATAGAGACAGTTGCTTGCGCAACCTCAATTGTAGCTGATGGTGTTCCTACCACTTATAAAGACGCAATCCAAAGTTCAGAAGAAGATAAGTGGAGGATTGCCATGAATGAAGAAATGCAATCCCTTCATCAGAATCATACATGGAAATTGGCCAATCTCCCGAAGGGAAAGAAAACAATTGGGTGCAAATGGGTATTTGCAAAGAAAGAAGGATTTCCTAACAAAGAAGATGTTCGCTACAAAGCAAGATTGGTGGCCAAAGGATATGCTCAGAAGGAGGGAATTGATTACAATGAAGTATTTTCTCCAGTTGTAAAATATTCCTCCATTAGAATTATGTTGGCTTTGGTAGCATAGTTGGATTTGGAACTAGTTCAGATGGATGTAAAAACTGCGTTTTTACATGGAAACTTGGAGGAGAAAATCTACATGAATCAACCAGAAGGATTCAAAGTTGCTGGAAAAGAAAATATGGTATGCAAACTTGAAAAATCGTTGTACGGATTGAAACAATCTTCTAGACAATGGTACAAGCGATTTGACAAGTTTATGTTGCGGCAAGGGTACAAGACAAGCAAATACAATCATTGTGTGTATTTGCGCAAACTTAATGATGGTTCCTTTGTATATCTTCTCCTATATGTTGATGATATGTTGATAACTTCCAACAATTCGGAAGAAATTGATAAGTTGAAGATTCAACTGAAGGAGGAGTTCGAGATGAAGGATCTGGGAGAGGCAAAGAAAATTCTTGGCATGGAGATAATAAGAGATAGACGTTCAAAGAAACTCTGTTTATCTCAGAAAGAATATTTGAATAGAGTACTACAGCGTTTTGGCATAGATAAGAAGAATAAGCCAATTAGTACGCCACTTGCTCCCCATTTTAAGCTAAGTACTACTATGTCGCCAAAGAATGAAACTGAACAGGAGTATATGTCAAGGGTACCATACGCAAATACTATTGGTAGCTTGATGTATGCAATGGTTTGTACGAGACCTGACATTTCACAAGCCGTTGGAGTTATTAGCAGATATATGCATAATCCAGGCAAGGAGCATTGGCAAGCTGTGAAATGGATTCTACGGTATATTCATAGTACTGTAGATGTTGGGTTAGTTTTTGAGCAGGAAGGCAATCGGTCTGTAGTTGGATATTGTGACTCAGATTTTGCGGGTGATCTGGACAAACGAAGGTCAACTACTGGTTATGTGTTTACTTTTGCAAAGGCACCAGTTAGTTGGAAGTCTACTTTGCAGTCAACAGTTGCTTTGTCTACAACAGAGGCAGAGTACATGGCTATTACGGAGGCTGTGAAGGAGGCAATTTGGCTTCAGGGGTTGCTAAAGGAGCTTGGTATTGAACAAAAAAATATTACAATTTTTTGTGATAGTCAAAGTGCTATTCAATTAGCGAAGAACCAAGTTTATCATGCAAGGACGAAGCACATTGATGTTCGGTATCATTTCGTACGAGAAATCATAGAAGAAGGTGGAGTCACGGTGAAGAAAATTCATACTACGGAGAACCCTGCTGATATGCTGACAAAAGTGGTGACTGCGGTCAAGTTTCAACATTGTTTGGATTTGATCAACATTGTTGAACACTAAAGATTGAAGATGAAGACACAACCAAAATTTGTTATTGAGAGAAAATTGAAGATGTGGAATTTTGCCAAGGTGGAGATTTGTTGAAATTGTCAAAAGTCCCACATCGGTGGATGACAATTTTGAATGGGAATTTCACCCTATAAAAGGAGGCCTAATGTTTAGGATTTAAACACACCTCTCATTTGCCTTTTATCTTCTTAAGGCATTTGTATCTTCTTTCTTTAGTATTATTTCACTTGTAATTTTGGAGTGGAATAAAATATTCATTGTGTCCGAGGAAGTAGGCAAAATTGACCGAACCTCGTAAATTCTGGTGTTCTTTTATTGTTGTCTTATTGTCTTGTTTATTATTTAGTGGTTGTCATAATTTTTGGTATAGTAGTTGTGACTCATTCACACTATATACATTTGACTTCCGCAACATCCTCCACCAGCTTTGTCTAGGACATAGTTTAAATTTGTGACATGCGCCTAATTAATTGACACATCTATGTGTAATGTGTTGTGTCCTTACCAATGAACCAAAGCCCTGAGGGATGATTTTTATGATGCTGTTAGCAGCAAAATTATAAAATTTCTCCGGATCTTATGTCCATCAATTGTTCTTGTGTGGGTGTCCATGCGCACATAAAATATTTAATGAAAATCCATTGCAAACTAAACGTTAGAGTGTGTACAGATTTGCAGATGATGTGGTGGAAGCATCAGATGGGAGTCTATACTTCAGTGTCGCAAGCACCAAATTTGGATTCCACGAATGGTACCTTGACGTGCTTGAAGCCAAGCCCCATGGTCAACTTCTCAAATATAATCCTTCATTGAACAAGACCTCTGTAATTCTTCATAACTTGGCCTTTGCAAATGGCGTTGCTCTCTCTGCAGAACAAGATTACTTAATTGTCTGTGAAACGTGGAAGTAAGTATTCTCGAATTATTGAATGATATTCTACAATATTGGAGATCATTGAGTAAATATCTTTTGCTGAAACTGTTGACATATTTCTTCATATTAACTAACACGGTTTCTTCATGATAATCAGATTTAGGTGCCTAAAGTATTGGCTGAAGGAGGAAATCAAAGGACAAACAGAGATCTTCGTCGATAATCTTACTGCTGCACCCGACAACATCAAGCTTGCTCCAGATGGTTCGTTCTGGATAGCTCTAGTAGAGGTAAGTTATAAACACCTTGCAGTAGCAGAGAAGGTTCATCTGCTGTGCCAATTTAACGACTCATCTGTTACAGTTTACAGCTCGTGGACTAAATTTTGTACACTCGTCAAGAGCTTCAAAACATTTGCTGGCAACTTTCCCCAAATTGATAAACTGGGTCATTGGAGCATACCACAAAGCTATGGTAGTGAATGTGGCAGCTGATGGGAAGATAATCAAAGGCTTTGATGATCCAACTGGAAAGGTCATGTCATTTGTGACATCTGTGCTGGAGTATGAAGGTCATCTATATTTGGGAAGTCTCAACTGTGACTTCATAGGAAAGTTACCACTGACAACCTCAACTGTGTAGCCATTGCTAACTTGCTCACATTATGGTCTATAAATTCTACGTCTTGATTCCTAGAATGTATGCTAAGCAAATTTGAGAAATATAATATCATCATAGCTATAGGACAACCACCACAGGTACCAAGAATTTAACGAGATGTTCAAGACCAGCTACTGTTGATAATAACGCAATAATGACACCTTGTTAAGGAACCAAATTAAAGTTTAAGGAGGAAAAGTGAAAGTGCAGCTTCCTTTTGTCCCCTTGTAAACATACACACAGGACCAAGCTGCTTGATATAAGACCAATTAATAATTCCTGGCAGTTGCATTCGAACAATTTCTGAAACTAATATGACACCAAGAAAAGTTACAATGGAACATAATTTGTAACTCGTATGAGCTTACACTGAGGGATTCCATACACTCTAACGCCAGTTGTAACAACCGGATCCTCAGACGGTATTCAATAGCAATCAGTCGCGTTCACTCATGGCAGTTAAGTGCTCATCAATTTCTTCAGTAACGGATCTTCACTCCTCACAACACCAACCTGCCAAAGACAAGAAGAAATAATGTATACAAGCAGTGAACCAGTTCAGTTACAATCCTGCGAAACCACTAAAATTCACTTAACACTACCCAAGGCAAATCAATTCTGTGATACAGGTCTCATATCTATATTTTGCAACCACTCGCTCTACTGAGAAAATAGTACATTATTGACCCATCTCCCTTCTATAAACAATGGAAGTATGCAAATATCTTAAGGGTCATTATACCTCAAAGGAGAGTAACGCTTCCTAAAGCCAATCGAGCAAGAGAAAGATTCATTCTGAAGAAAAAGCAAGGAGATGGAGGCAAAAAGCAATCATCCCTCTCTTTCACTCATTTTCATTTTTTCCTCTTACGTGGTGATCATTATGGGCAAGAACTTCAATAAGACTCAAATCGTAAATAATGTGGAGGAGCAGTTAAATACCTCGATCTCGCTGGCTTTGAAATCCTCTTGGAGAACAGATTGAAGAGCAGATATTGCAGTCTATTAAACAAAGAGGTGATTTTGAAGGCTAAGTGCAAAAACCTGGAACTCAGGGTTAGTGAGACTGTAAGTGAAAATACTTTATTGAAAAACCAGGTTCATGCACTTGACTCAACGGTTCTAGAACTTAGATCTCAAAATCTAAAACTGAAATTAGGAACAAGTAAAAAGACAGCTGATCACAAACAACTCACTCTAGAAGAAAATATAGGAAAAATAAAATATGAGTTGTATAAAAGGGATGAGCAGGTGAGAATCCTAAAGGAGAATCTAAGCAAGGTCAAGCATGAACTAGACAGAACATGTAAATGGAACAGCTCCTCCGATGTACTTTCATGGCTACAGGAACACCATAGTAACAACAGAAGAGGACTTGGCTTTAGGAATCTGGCACCTAAATGGGATCCCAAAAGCAAGTACCTCACACTTCCTGAGAACAAGATTTGCACACACAGTGGTAAAACAGGTCACTATAAAAGTGAATGCATTGCAAAAGAAAAGGCAAGTCAAAAGAACAAAGAATTTGTTCAAGGGAAGAATAGGCTACCAAGTTGGGCTAAAATGAATTTGATTCATCATTTTTGCCTATAGAAAGGGACCCAAACTAGTTTGGGTTCCTAAGACTAACCCGTGATTTCCTTTTGCAGGTCCAAGTGAAGGGGAGCAGTCAAATATGGTATATGGATAGTGGCTGCTCAAAGCACATGACAGGAAACAAGAACGAGTTCCTTTCACTTGAGGACCTTAAAGGAGGTAATGTCTCCTTTAGAAATGGGAAGAAAGCTGAGATCATTGGAGTTGGAAAGGTAGGTAAGACTGATTCTCACTCTATTGAGAGTGTCTACTTGATAGATGGACTTAAGTACAGTCTAATAAGTATATCACAATTGTGTGATAGAGGTAATATGGTAGCATTCACCTCTACCAAATGCTTTGTGATTAATCTTACCACATACAAGATTGTTTTGCAGGGAAAAAAAGTGAACAATATATATGTTGTAGATCTGTCCACCCTTTCAGAAAATGAACTCACTTGTTTAAGTATGTTGGATAATGATCCCCTCCTTTGGTACAAGAGACTTGGACATGCTAGTCTAAGTTAACTCAATAAACTAGTCTCCAAGGACTTAGTGATAGTACTGCCTAACATTAAGTTCAAGGAAGATAAAGTTTGTGAAGCTTGTGCAAGGGAGAAGCAGGTAAGATCCTCTTTTAAAAGCAAGAAAGTGGTAAGCACCACCAGGACGATGGAACTGGTCCATATGGATCTTTGTGGACCAATAAGAACATTAAGCAGAGGTGGTAAGAGATATGTGATGGTGCTTGTTGATGATTACTCTAGGTTTACTTGGACATTTTTTTAACATCTAAAGATGAAGCATTTGACATGTTCATTTCTTTTGTTAGAAAAACTCAGAAACAACTAGGTAATCAACTTGCATCAATTAGGTCTGATCATGGTACTGAATTTGAAAATGCTAAATTTGCCGAATTTTGTGATGAGCCTGGTATAGATCATAATTTTTCTGCTCATAGGACTCCATAACAAAATTGAGTAGTTGAAAGAAAGAATATGACACTTGAAGATATGGCTAGGACTATGCTTCTTTCTAGTAAACTGCCTCATAGTTTCTGGGCAGAAGCTGTGAACATTGCATGTTACATCATAAATAGGTGCATGACTAGAACTCTTGTAAAGAAGACTCCCTATGAGTTACTTAAAGGGAGAAAGCCAAACATATCCCATCTTAGAGCATTTGGATGCAAATGTTTTGTGCACAATAATGGTAAAGACTCCCTAGGTAAGTTTGATCCCAGAAGTGATGAGGGAGTATTTTTGGGATATTCTTCACATAGTAAAGCTTATAAGATTTATAACAAAAGAACTATATGTTTAGAAGAAAGTGTACATGTGGTTTTTGATGAAACTAACATTCTTTCTGAGAGACAGGAATATAATGATGAAGTAATTGGGCTGGTGAGAAACTCAAATGAAACCACAGCCTATACTGAAGTTGCACTAGAAGTAGGAACTGGTGATCAAATAGGTTCTTCCACCCAGGGCAACTTGACAAGGGGAACTGAACAAAGGGGAAGTGATCCTAAAACCTCAAGGGAACCTGTTCATGAACATGTTCCTCTGCAACAAAACATTGAAGGAACATCTAGGGGAAACCAGTTGGTTTTGAAACCTTACAAGTATCAAAGTTCTAATCCCATTGAGAACATAATTACTGATCCAACCTCTAGAATCAAAACCAGATTTTTGTTGAAGAATTTTTGTGCGTTTGATGCTTTTCTATCTCTTATTGAACCTTAAAATGTTACTGAAGCTTTGCAGGATACAGATTGGGTGAATGCAATGCAAGATGAACTCAACCAATTTGAGAGAAGTCAAGTTTGGCATCTGGTACAAAGACCCAAGGACATATCAGTAATTGGCTCAAAATGGGTCTTCAGAAACAAACTTGATGAAGATGGAACAATTACAAGGAACAAGGCAAGATTAGTAGTTCAAGGATATAGTCAAGAGGAGGGCATAGACTATGATGAGACTTTTGCTCCAGTTACAAGATTGGAGGCAATTAAACTCCTCATAGCCTTTGCTGCTTATATGAAATTCACTCTCCATCAGGTGGATGTCAAAAGTGCCTTCCTCAATGGCTATCTAAATGAAGAAGTGTTTATCAAGCAACCTCTGGGCATTGAAATAAAGGAATGTCCTGATCATGTGTACAATCTTGACAAGGCACTTTATGGGCTCAAGCAGGCTCCAAGAGCATGGTATGAAAGATTATCAAAATTCTTGATTGAGCATGGCTACAAGAGAGGTAAAATTGATAATGCTTTATTCTTGAAAGAAAAAGGTAAAGATCTCCTGGTAGTTCAGATATATGTTGATGATATAATCTTTGGAGCAACTACTGATAAGTTAAGTAAATAATTTGCTAAACTAATGGGGAGTGAATTTGAAATGAGTATGATGGGTGAGCTTAATTTTTTTTAGGCTTACAAATTAAACAAAATTCAAATGGAACTATGATCCATTAGCAGAAGTATGTAAAAGAGTTGCTTAAAAGGTTTAAATTGGAAGATTTCAAAGAAATTGACACTCCTATTGCAACAGCCACAAAATTGGATGTAGATAAACCTGGTTCATCTGTTGATCAGAAGTTGTATAGGGGAATGATTGGCTCTTTGTTGTATCTCACTGCTAGTAGACCTGACATTGTTTTTAGTGTAGGCCTTTATACTAGATTTCAGGCAAATCCAAAGGAGTCTCACTTGACTGCTGTCAAAAGGATATTGAGATACCTAAAAGGCACGACTGGCCTTTGTCTATGGTATCCAAAAGGTAGTTGTAACGACCCGACTTGTCATTTTGAGCATTTATATCTCGTTTAACAATTTGAAGTCTTAAGCAGCTTCGTAATGTGCATTATGATTTGTGTGAATTGTCGGCTTTGGTTTATGATTCGGGATAAAATTAAAACAACAATCCTTGTTTAGAAGCTTAAATGAAAAGAGTTGACCGAAGTTTGACTCTTTTGTAAACGACTATGGAATGGAGTTTTGATGATTCCAATAGCTCCGTATGGTGATTTTGGACTTAGGAGCATATCCGAAAAATTATTTGGAGGCCCGTAGCTAAATTAGGCTTGAAATTACTAAAATAGAAATTTAAGTTTGGAAGTTTGACTGTGGCATTGACTTTTTGATATCGGGGTTGAAATACAATTCTAGAAATTGGAATAGATATGTTATGTCATTTATGACTTGTGTGCAAAATTTGAGGTCGATCGGACTTGATTTGATAGGTTTCGGCATCGAATGTAGAAGTTGGAATTTCTTAGTTTCATTAGGATTGAATTGGGGTAAAATTTATGTTTTATCGTTGTTTGATGTGATTTGAGGCCTTGACTATGTTCATATGATGTTTTAGGACTTGTTGGTATATTTGGTTAGGGTCCCGGGGGCCTCGGGTGTGTTTCGGATATGTTTCGGGTGTTATCGGATAATTTTGGGCTACTTTGGTTGCTGGTTTTCTGATGTCTGGTATTATTTTTCGTGTTCGCGAGGAGCCACTCGCGTTCGCGAAGAAGGATTTTGCTTCTTGGACTTTATTCTTCGCGTTAGCGAAGAGACTCTCGCGTTAGTGAAGAAGGAATTCCTGTTGTCCGTTGTCAGACTTTGGAAGCTTATATCTCACAATCTATAAGGAATCTAAAGATAATACAAAAATGAAAGTTGTAGCACTTGGTGTCTAGTTTTCCGAAAGTTAAACCATTTTTCATATGGAGTTGTGTACAAAAGGTTATGGTGGATACACTACAGGCTGTCTAGGAAGGGTTTGGACATCTCTACTGCACATGGCATACTTTGGAAGCTTATATCTCGCAATCTATAAGGAATTAGAAAATAATCAACAAATGAAAGTTATATCCCTAGATGTCTCGTTTCCAGAAAGTCAAACCATTTATCATTTGAAATTTAGTACAAAATGTTATGACCATTATACTAAAGGTTGTCTGAGAAGTGTTTGAAAATGACTTTTGAGAATTGTGTTCATCGCGAACGCAATGGGAGGCTCGCGAATGAGAAGAAGGAAGTCGGGGCAGTGTTATAAGTCCTCTATTTCGGACCTTTGAGCCATTATTTCGTATGTTTAGTTAGGAACCTCGGGATTTAGCGATTTTGGAGAGGAATTTCACCACAACACTTGACTCACTTGTGATTATATTTCATGGATTAATCTTCATTTTAGACGTTAGATTATTGATTTTTCAAGAAGAAATCGGAAGAAATTTCTATAATTTCACAAAACAAATTTTCGAGTTTTAAATACCGATTCAGAGTCAGATTTGACTGAAAGTAGTATGGTTGAACTCGTAATTGAATGGGTTATTGGATTTTGTAAGTTTCGTCAGATTCTGAGACATGGGCCCCAATGTCAATTTTTCAAGCACAGTTGGAAATATTTATAAATTGTTAAATTGTAAGAATTGGAGTATATTTTGATTAATTTGCACGTTGTTTGACTAGTTTCTGACTGTTTAACTAGGAATTGAGGAGATAGGAAGTTTTTTGGAGGTTGATACGCGCGTAATGGAATTTTTGAAGTATTGGTTAGCTTGCTCGGCATCGAATTCAGCTTGTTCGAGATAAGTAACATTTCTAAATTTGGTTCTGAGGGTATGAATACCCTAATTTTGTATTATATAAATTATTTGGAGGTGACGCACATGCTAGGTGACATGCGTGTGGGCGTGCACCATAGAAATTGTGACTTGAATAAATTCTGTAGAGTTGTAAAATTAAAGAATCATGTTATCATCCGCATATCCTCCATGTGCTAGAGAAATTGAGCTGAGACTCGTATTAAAGATCGTGTTTAGGCTACATGCCGATATTTTTGTGACCCATAGGGTCGTATTGCTGTTGATTTTAATTATTTTTAAAATGTACATTTCATACTCAGTCATGTTCATCCATTGTGAGGATATTTATGGGATTGGGGTTGCCCGCCTACAGCAGGACATATTGGCTTTATATATATAATTATTATATGGATCAGGGCTGCCCGCCTGCAGTAGGCCATATCGACTTTATTATTATATGGATCGGGGCTGCCCGCCTACAGCAGGCCATATCGGCTTTATATCACGCTTAGGCTGAAGGAGCCCCTCCGGAGTCTGCACCCCCCACAGTAAACATAGATGATTTATATTGAGGGATGGATCTTCCCTGGGCATGGATCTTGCCAGAATCATTTATATTGAGGGATGGATCTTCCCTGGGTATGGATCTTGCCCGAAGTATTTATATTGAGGGATGGATCTTTCCTGGGCATGGATCTTGCCCAAAGCATTTATATTGAGGGATGGATCTTCCCTGGGCATGGATCTTACCCGAATCATTTATATTGAGGGATGGATCTTCCCTGGGCATGGATCTTGTTCGAATCATTTATATTTGGGGATGGATCTTCCCCTGGGCTAGATTGGCCTTATACAGTACTGAGTGACTAACTATCAGTCGATGTGTGTATATATGTGGGATGAATCTTTCCTGGGCTGGATTGGCCATATACAGTACTGAGTGATTGAGTAGTTTTGAAATTTGAGTATACGAGGTTTCCACTAAAGTGCATCACATACAGTATGTACATTGGCATATAGATAGAGAGATGTCATATTCCTCATATCATTTAGAATTGAGCTATTTTGCTTGTACTGGGTTTAACTATTGAACTTGAAAGCATGCCTACATTTCTATACTGTTATTTTATATTGGACTATACCTGTTGAGCTCGTCACTACTTTTAGCCCAAAGGTTAGTCTTATTACTTATTGAGTACATGTGGTCGGTTGTACTCATACTACACTTATGCACATTGCGTGCAGATATCGGATGATGAGGTAGTTGTGTACGGAGAGAGCTGGATCTGAAGAAGTACCTGCGTCCCAGTTATTGTTGCCTCTTATTCATGGTAGCTTTAGAATTTTAATCTGTTCACGTATAATTCAAACAGATGAGATATTTTTATTTCACACCAGCTTTGTAAATTCTGAATCTTAGAAGTTCATGATTTATACTACCAGTCCTTGGGGAGTGTATTAGAGTCAGTTAAATATTAATTGAATCAAATTGTATTATTTAGCTTACCTAGCAGGTGAGGCTAGATGTCATCACCGCTAGTTAAATTTTGGGTCATGATTAGGTGGTATCAGAGCTCTAGGTTCATAGGTTCTACAATTCATGAGCAAGTGTCTAGTAGAGTCTTATGGATCAGTATGTTAACGTCCATACTTATCTTCGAGAGGCTACAGGGTATTTAGTATAATTTCCCATCTTTCTTTCCTTTTCGTGCGGAATTGATTCATCTTGAAACATAACTCTTTGAATTCCTTCCACGCATTCGTGTGCGTATGTGAGCGCTCGGTATCAGCTGTGCATCATCGGCTTCTGATTCCATGAACGAGGTTCGAAATGTGTATTCTTTGTTTTGGTGATGGGCCAATCTAGAGGACTTGAGGCTAGGTTTAGACCGCATCTTAGGCTCGGTAGCTTCGGTTGTAACTTGTACATTTGGACTCATATGTCCGGTAATGTCCCTATGAGTAGAATTTGTGGCTCGATGAGCGGTTGAATGGCTATATGATAAGTATGATGTGACTGCAGAATGTGTTAAGATGGTTTGAATATGACGAAAAGTGTTTTCTTGGAATATAAAGAGGGCCATTGGGTGCTTGATTTTCGTTGTGATGTGACGTACGGTCTCGAGTTGTGAGTGTGTTGAGATTTGAATTTGAATCTGGTTAAGAAAGTTGACTTGCCTGTCAAGAGGATGAATGCGAGCTTAGTGGATGATCGAGGTATTTTAATGATTGGTGTTGCATGAGCTTGAGAAGAATTTTTATTGAACTAACTGCTGGATTATGACGATAGTAGAGTATGGGTATGGTGAGTTATCAGATGTTTTGTTATATGGCTTCGAGCCAAGTGTGGGAGTCTACTATCTACGATTTGATTGCACAGTTATGTGTTGTAATGGTTTTGGTCTGAGACATACTGGTGGATCAATTATGACTTACAGAGGTTGATATCGAGGAAGACTCGAGTATTGAATTTCCTGAATATGAGTTATATTGCGCTTTATGAGTATATGAAAATCATGGGATGAGTGAGTTGTTATTTGTGAAGGATATAGCGTACGGAGTATAATTTGATTGGTGGTGTTAAGGTAGGGTTACTTCCTTGGGTGTTGGTGTGCTAAGGGGGCACATGTCTTTCAACCTGTTTGGGCGGAGCAATTTAAATTTGAGTAGAGTGGATGACTCTCGAAAAGGTTTTAATGGGTTCGATATTTATATATAGCAATTGAGAATTTTTCCTGACTTGTGTATGGATAGAATCTGAGAGTTATATTTGATGGTATCGGGACTTGCGATAATTCTGTATGACTATGGATTCTATATTCCAGTATAAGAAAGGTAAAGAGAATAACTATAAATTCACATAAGGTATTGTCAGAGTTGGTGTTTCGGTTGTGGTACTTTTGTGGTGCGTAAGAGGGAAGACAACAGCTTATGAGCCTTAGGGCAGTGTGATTTATGCTGGGATCTCTGGTGGTGAGCTTTGAGTAAGGATCATGGTGGTCTAACAAGGAGAAGTATCAACTTGAGGGTAATTCAGAAGAAACTCGGAGAAAAATAGGACAAATGGGTAACATACTGGATCAGTATGGTAACGGTATGCTCGGTTCTTTTGATTCTTATGATGAGGTGAGGCTTTACGGGTGTTTTGTGGCAGTACTCTTGGATTTGGAAACCTACGTGGCTTGGTCGAGTTAGAGGAATTCAGTTCTGATAGCTTGGTTATGTGCAAATGAATTTCAAAGTGTTCTTGATGGTTTCTACCATGGTTTGAGCCGAAAATTTTCTATTGGTGTGAGGAACATGTTGTGTATTGTGATTTTCTCCTGGAAAGAAGCAAGAAAAAGGTTTCTAACTAACCGGTATGTAATTTGCTGGTGACTGAGAGTTTATAATGAGATTCTCATGCTTTTCACATGATAGATATAGTTTGTTGTGTGGAATTTAGATTTACATGTACAAGGTGGCAGTTTATTCTTGAAAGGAAGATCACAAATTTTGGACAGAATGGTCAATTCCAGATATTTAGATGAATGTTATAACTACTCGGTAATCCATGAGAAGGGTGCGCATTTCAAAAGGTGCATTGTGTTTTGACTTACGGATGTTCATTGGTATTGGGGTACTCACCTGGTTGATAGACTACTAGTATTTGATTTTTTCTATGTGGCACAGAAGAATTATAGAAGTATTCCTCGCGAGGTGATCGTGAGTGAAAGATGTGTTGGTCATTCTTGTGCTGAAGTTGGGATTGGTTATGATGGTTTATGTATTTTATGAATGTGGAGACTGGGAGTTCTCAAAAGCATATTGTTTCAGGGTTGCAGCCTGTTTGAGGCGAGTATTTTATTTAAACTCAGCGGAGGCACTAGTTGTGTAAATTATTTGTGATAGCTGCGCGCTATGAATGCGTATATATGTGAGGTTTTGAGCCCATGTGTGGGTATCAGGGCAAGTATTCCTACTCAGAAGAATGCTTAGGCTATGATATGCCTAGAGTTGACTTTTAAGCATTAAGTTATAACGTTTATCGTATCCGTACCTTTGTTAAGAACTATCTGGGTTATAGTTGAGGTTACAAAGAGGCTAATTTCCTGAATAAATTGGGTAGTTATTATTTCTACGTTAAATTATCGATTTGAGTTGTGATAGTACACTTTGCGCATGTCGACTCTATGGCGTGTTATTTATACCAGTCTAGGAGCATGTAAATCTTATTTCATTTCTCATATACAAGTGTACTTATTTGATTTCTCTTGTATGATATGCTTGGACTGGAGGCCTGTGACCATGCCAGGAGGATTATGTTATTGGCACGTGAGTTGTCCGTGCAGATCCATATACCGATACTATAGCATGTGAGTTGTCCGTGCGGGTGATGTTAATGTGAGCTCTAGAAGAGCTGGTTACCGTTATTAGATTTGTGTCTCTTGATTTTACTATATATGATGAGCTTATAGCATTTCAGTTGTGGTGGTGCTTGTTGAACTTGCAATATGGTTCTCTCCTTTGAGACATTTTTCTATTTTTGGTACACGGATTGCGCAGTTGTGGCTTGAGTTATATTAGTATGGCATGTCTGTGGGATAGTTTTGTTTAATAATATAAGGTCATTGGACCTAGAATGGGTACTATCAGGTTTGATTACGGTATATTCGGGAGGATAATATTGAAAGTCGGTTTAGAAAGTGATTATGGTTCTTGTTGGGGCGAGAAAGCTCCATGACTTGTTGATCTGAAAAGGGGTCATGATATTCCGTGTGTTTCTTTCATTATCATCAGTGTACGAAGGTTTTGGAATAAAGTTTTGTTTGATATGGGGTTTAATACAAGTACCATATTGGTATCGAGTAGTTATCGTGATCGGAAATGGTGCTGCGAGTATGCGAGTTGTGTAGTATATTATGTGATTATATCTAGAGTTATGGTTATGGCTTGATATAGCTTGTCCAAACTTATACCGTATGTAGATGTGAGATTCGGGTCTTGAAAAGAATTTCGGATGTTAGAAATTAGGGTCCAAGGTTTTTGGGCTAAAGTTAAATGATTTTCAATTATGTTGTGTTGTCAGGCCTATATGGAATAGGGTGACGTGGGATCACCCCAGGTATATGCGTGGTAAGGTAGAATAGTGATTTGAATGTTTAAGAACAACTCTTGGCACGTTCGAGGAAGAACGTATGTTTAAGTGGGGGAGAATGTAATGACCCGACTTGTCATTTTGAGCATTTATATCTCGTTCAATAATTTGAAGTCTTGAGCAGCTTCGCAATGTGTATTCTGATTTGTGTGAATTGTCGGCTTTGGTTTTCGGATGATTCAAGATTAAATTGAAAGAACAATCCTTGTTTAGAAGCTTAAATAAAAAGAGTTGACCGAAGTTTAACTTTTTTACAAATAACTCCGGAATCGAGTTTTGATGATTCCAATAGCTCCGTATGGTGATTTTGGACTTAGGAACGTGTCCGAAAAATTATTTGGAGGCTCATAGCTAAATTAGGCTTGAAATGGCTAAAATAGAAATTTAAGTTTGGAAGTTTGACCGGCGAGTTGACTTTTTTATATCGGAGTCGAAATCCAATTCTGGAAATTGGAATAGGTCCGTTATGTCATTTATGACTTGTGTGCAAAATTTAAGGTCGATCGGATTTGATTTTATAGGTTTCGGCATTGAATATAGAAGTTGGAATTTTTTAGTTTCATTAGGCTTGAATTGGGGTGCAATTCGTATTTTAGCGTTGTTTGATATGATTTGAGGCCTCGACTAAGTTCGTATGATGTTTTAAGACTTGTTGGTATATTTGGTTGGGGTCCCGGGGGCCTCGAGTGTGTTTCAGGTATGTTTCGGGTGTTATCAGATCATTTTGGGCTACTTTGGTTACTGGTTTTCTGATGTCTGGTGTTGTTTTTCACGTTCGCGAGGAGCCACTCGCATTCACGAAGAAGGATTTTGCTGCTGGGACTTTGTTCTTCGCGTTCGCGAAGAAAGAATTCCTGTTGTCCGTCGTCTGATTTTGGAAGCTTATATCTCACAATCTATATGGAATCCAGAGATGATCCAAAAATAAAAGTTGTAGCCCTTGGTGTCTAATTTTTCGAAAGTTAAACCATTTGTCATTTGGAGTTGTGTACAAAACGTAATAGTGGATACACTACAGGCTGTCTGGGAAGTGTTTGGAAATCTCTGATGCACAGGGCTGACTTTGAAAGCTTATATCTCGCAATATATAAGGAATTGGGAGATGATCAACAAATGAAAGTTATAGCCCTTGATGTCTAGTTTCCAGAAAGTCAAACCAGTCATCATTTGGATTTTAGTATAAAAGGTTATGACCATTATACTAGAGGCTATCTGAGAAGAGTTTGGAAATAGTTTTTGAGAATTTTGTTCATCGCGAACACAATGGGAGGCTCACGAACGCGAAGAAGGAAGTCGGGGCAGTGTTATAAGTCCTCTATTTTGGACCTTTGAGCCATTATTTCGTATTTTTAGCTGGGAACCTCGGGATTTAGCGATTTTGGAGAGGAAATTCACCACAAAATTCGGGGTAAGCATTCTTGACTCACTTGTGATTATATTTCATGGATTAATCTTCATTTTCGGCGTTAGATTATTGATTTTTCAAGAATAAATAGGAAGAAATTTCTATAATTTTACAAAACGAATTTTCGAGTTTTGAATACCGATTCAGAGTTGGATTTGAATGAAATTAGTATGGTTGAACTCGTAATTAAATGGGTTGTTGGATTTTGTGAGTTTCGTTGGATTCCAAGATGTGGGCTCCACTGTAGATTTTTCGAGCAAAATGGGAATTTTTATAAATTGTAAGCATTGTAGTATATTTTGATTAATTTGCACGTTGTTTGACTAATTACTAACCGTTTAATTTAGAATTGAGGAGATAGGAAGGCGTTTGGAGGTTGATACACGCGGAATGGAATTTCTGGAGTATTGTTTAGCTTGCTCCACATCGGATTCGGCTTGTTCAAGGTAAGTAACATTTCTAAACTTGGTTCTGAGGGTATGATGCCCCGAATTTTGTGTTATATAAATTGTTTGGAGGTGACGCACATGTTAGGTGGCGGGCGTGTGGGCATGCACCATAGAAATTGTGACTTGAATAAATTATGTGGAGTTATAAAATTAAAAAATCATGTTATTATCCGTATATCCTCCACGTGCTAGACAAATTAAGTTGAGACTCGTATTATAGATCGTGTTTAGGCTACGTGCCGATATTTTTGGGACCCATATGGTCGTATTGCTATTGAATTTAATTGTACATTTCATACTCAGTCATGTTCATCCAATGTAAGAATATTTATGGGATCGGGGTTGCCTGCCTACAGAAGGCCATATTGGCTTTATATATATTATTATTATTATATGGATCGGGGCTGCCCGCCTGCTGCAGGCCACATTGACTTTATTATTATATGGATCGGGGCTGCCCTCCTATAGCAGGCCATATCGGCTTTATATCACGCTTGGGCTGAAGGAGTCCCTCCGGAGTCTGCACCCCCCACAGTGAGCGTAGATGATTTATATTAAGGGATGGATCTTCCCTGGGCATGGATCTTGTCCGAATCATTTATATTGAGGGATGGATCTTCCCTGGGCATGGATCTTGCCCGAAAAACTTATATTGAGGGGTGGATCTTCCCTAGGCATGGATCTTACCAGAAGCACTTATATTGAGGGGTGGATCTTCCTTGGGCATGGATCTTGCCCGAAGTATTTATATTGAGGGATGGATCTTCCCTGGGCATGGATCTTGCCTGAATTATTTATATTGAGGGATGGATCTTCCCTGGACATGGATCTTGTTCGAATCATTTATATTTGGGGATGGATCTTCCCGTGGAATATATTGGCCTTATACAGTACTGAGTGACTGACTATCACTCAAAGTGTGTATATATATATATATGGGATGAATCTTTCCTGGGCTGGATTGGCCATATAAAGTACTGAGTGATTGAGTAATTTTGAGATTTGAGTATACGAGGTTTCCACTGAAGTGCATCACATACACTATGTACATTGGCATATAGATATAGAGATGTCATATTCCTCATATCATTTAGAATTGTGCTATTTTGCTTGTACTGAGTTTAACTATTGAACTTGAAAACATGCTTACATTTCTGTACTATTATTTTTTATTGGACTATACCTGTTGAGCTCGTCAGTACTTTCAGCCCAAAGGTTAGTCTTGTTACTTATTGAGTACATGTGGTTGGTTGTACTCATACTACACTTCTGCACCTTGCGTGCAGATTTCAAATGCTGAGGTAGCTGGGCACGACGAGAGCTGGAACTAAAGATGTACCTGTGTCCCAGTTATTGCTGCCTCTTCTTCATGGTAGCTTTAGAATTTTAATCTGTTCATGTATAATTCAAACATATGACATGTTTTTATTTCACACCAGCTTTGTAAATTCTGACTCTTAGAAGCTCATGATTTGTACTAGCAGTCCTTAGGGAGTGTATTAGAGTAAATTAAATATTAATTGAATCGAATTGTGTTATTTGGCTTACCTAGCGGGTGAGGTTAGGTGCCATCACGACTAGTTAGATTTTGGATTGTGACAGTAGTAATTTCAATCTAGTGGGATATGCTGATGCTGATTATGTAGGTTTTCTTGTGGACAGAAAGAGCACTTTTGGTATGGCACACTTTCTTGGTTCATGTCTTGTGTCTTGGGCCACCAAAAAGCAAAATTTTGTGGCCTTATCTACTGCTGAAGCTGAGTATGTTGCTGCTGCCTCATGTTGTGCTAAATTGTTGTGGATCAATCAACAATTAATGGATTTTGTAATTGATGTAAGTTGTGTCCCCATATTCTGTGATAACACTAGTGCAATTAGTATGACCAAGTACCCGGCTCATCATAAGAGAACTAAGCACATAGATGTTAGGCATCATTTTTTGAGGGACAACCATGAGAAGGGTTTGATCACTGTGGAATTTTGTGCTACTGACAAGCAAATAGTTGACATCTTTACAAAAGCTCTAAGTAGAGATCACTTTGAAAGGAACAAGTTAGAATTAGGGATGATTAAGATCACCTAAAAGGAACCAATTCTAACTCAAAAATAGGTTAGAAAATTGTGAATTTTTGTATATAATTAGATTAGATTTTGCTCAGTCTCATACTTTCATTAGTATACTCTTGTGCCATGTGCTAAAATGACTCATTAATCTCTAATGATATTATCTCTATTTTCTTGGAAAATTTAGACTTACACAAGAGATTTCTCAATGAAGAACCTAGTTCATCAAGATTACTTGGTACGTACTCCCCACTCTGCATATTTTGAAATAATTATATTTGGATTATGATCAAGAGGAGAGTCCCATTCAATCCTAAACCCCTCGATCTTATCAGTTATGAAATGGACCGGTTTCATTCAATAGAGTCCAAACCACATTAAGTGCCAAGATTCTAGGGACACTCTTCAACGTCTTTTCAAACTGAATTCCAGTTTGATTGGACTTCGGCAAAGGCTTCCATTACCCAATCAAACACTTGCACTTTAAATTGTTTAGGTTTCAGTTGCTTCCTCACTTCTCAATTCTCAAGCCGTCAAGAATGTCTCTCTTCTTTCATCTTCCAAAACACACACAAACCCATTTTCCCCAAAATTTCCAAACAATGGCAAACCCTTCTGAGAATCCCTCATCACAACCCAAATAAATCACACCCACACCATCTATCACAACCACGCCCACCTCTAATAAAAGTAGAGTCAAGATTCTTGCTCGCAAGGTTGTTGCGGGTAAAGAACAGCTCAAGAAAATTAATGAAAAATTGGAAGCAGTCGAGATGAAGGACCCCAAAATCTGATGAATTATTCAAGTCTGCTACTGAAGGGAAGAAACAGTTTCTTCTGAAAAAGAGCAGGTAACTTCTGGCCCTAAATTTACTGCTCAAATTATTTCTGAGCTTGCTTCAAATCTGGAGACTAGGTTTATTCTGGTAGGAACTGTGGCAGGTGTTGAAACTACTGAGTCTGGAAATGTTGGTAGTAAAAATGAAAAGAGAAAAGAAAAAGAGAGTGAGGGTTCTCGAAATGCTATGAGGGGTATGGGAAATGGAGTGGTTGATTCTTCACCCACTCTTGTTGGTTTAACTAAAGAATCAGGTGTTATGGTAGTTTAGAGTGAGGAATCTGTTAGAGAAGAAGAAAGTGTGAGAGAAACAGGGGGAAGTAAGTCTGGAGAAACTGTGGAAGGGTTGGTTCGATTAGGGAAAGATGCTCAAGAACCTGTTCCATCTGAACAAGAAATCCTCGCAGACCTACTGAGAAAAGTACGTGACAGCTACAATCCTAAAAGGAAAAAAAGTTTAGGAGCCAAAGTCCCTGGTACTGCTAGGGCAAACAAGAAAAGAAAGAGTGCTATGTCTATCCTTGTAGAGACTCCTCCTATAAGAGGAAGAGTTATAAGGAGTCAGAAGAAGCAAACTGAGGCTGAACTGGAAAAGGCCTTGGAAGAAGTAAGAAGAAAGCTGCTGCTAGGGGAAAGAAGAAGTTGGTTGAGCCTGTTGAGGCAGTTACAATTGATGAGATGGACCTGGTCCTTCGGGATAAAAATGAGACAGAAGAAGTGGAGGTTGTGACTCCAAAGGCTAAGAAAGTCAAGACTTCCACAAAGAAGGTTGTTTCAAAAACAAAGTATGTTAAGCCATCTACTTTGGCTTAAAGAACCAGGTCTGTATTGAAATCAAGAAAAGTGAAATTTGTGGAGGAAGAAGAATGGAGTAGAGAGGAAGAAGAAGAAGATTCTGATGCTGAGAAGGACAAGATGGTTAAGTTTAGGAAGAGAACCATCTTGAAAGGCAGACTCCTTAGGGACTTGGAGGAGGAAGGTATGTTACTGATGCTGGAGAAGTTACAATTGCAAGGATGGAAGGACATGGTCCTTCAGTTAGATGGAAGGCTGGCCAGAACTGAGATTGTGGAGTTCATGGCACACTATGAGATCAAAGATGGTAGGGTCACTAGTGTGGTAAAGGGGGTGACAATGACTTTTGATGATAAAGAGCTAGGAGAGATCTTAGGTGTACCTGCTGAAGGGTACAATGATTATAAGAAGCTCAAATGGCTAAGTCTACAGAATCTCTCTACTGCCCTTGCCATTACTAGAAAGTTTGGTGACAATGAAGAGGAGCTTGAGCCCAAGGCTATTTACAAAAGTGAGATGAAGCCACCCCACAAAGTGTTGTTCGAATTTGTTAACATATGTGTGTTTTCAAGGCAGGAAAGGAGGCACATTGCCACATTCATGGACCTGGTCCTTATGGAATATTTGGATAGTGGGAGGCAAATCAATTGGCCTGGATTTATCATCCAGCTTCTTGACAGGGTTCTAAATGGCACCAAGACTCACTCCATACCCTATGGATTTATTCTCACGGCTGTACTTGCACACTTCAAGGTACCCATCAAGAAATGGGAAGTTGGTACAAGCAAGGATCATTTTGGGGCAAACACTCTAACTGCTTGTGACTATGAAGTCCAAATTACTCCCAAAGAACCTGGTTCATCCAAAAAGGTACCAGTGAACAACAAAGTGCGAGCTTTGGTGCAAGAAAGTGAGGCTAAGGATTCTGAGATTAATAGGCTGAAGAAGAGGTTGGCAGAGGTGCAAACTGAGAGAGATGCTCTCAGAGCTGAGCTGGCAAAAGAAAAGGAGAAGAATGATGGCATTCTTCAGGATATGTTGAAACTGCTCCAAGCCAAAAACCAAAAACCTGGTCCTTCCCAGCCTTGAGCCTCCTAGCCTAGTGTAGATTAACCAGTGACCTAGTTCGGGATTTGTTTTGCTTATTTTGCTCATGATCCAGTATTTTTATTTCTTTTTATGACTTGTGGTAGGCTCTTATCAATCAATGAAATTCACTGCTTTTGCTTTAACTGTTTGTTGAGATTTCTCAGATGGCTAATATCCTTAGATCGATCGATGATATTTGACTCCATGATTGCATTTGAAGTAGCTCTAGTGGCCATGAGTAATTTTTATTAAAATCTGGTTATCTAACATTATCTAAGATAAGGGAGGAGTTAGAAGTTGAGGATAACTAGAACTCTTCCACCAAGGAAGAGTAGCATTAGAACTCTAGTTATTTATCATTCTACTAACTCTATAAATTGCAGGATGTTCTCATTCTACAGGTACATACAAACGCTGAAGTTAAATGTGAGTTGAGAGCAAAATAGCAAGGCATTTTGCATGCAATTCTTATGTGATTCAAGTGTGCGAACCTGAAGTTACATGAACCAGATAGAAGAACCAGTTCCAAGTGTCTGTCTTTTATTCTAGTTTCATTGTAGTAGGTGATTTTCAATTTGTACCTTTCAGCTTTATCTAGAAACAATTGTATTAGGTACTCTGAGTATTCAAGTTAGAGTTAACTTGAAGTTGTCGCAACAGTTAGAGGCTGGTTGCCATAACGAGATTAGAGTTAATCCTTAGGTTTACAAAGAGTTTTGTAAATGTTGTTTTGGCTCATTGATTTAGTGAAGTGTTGGGAAAAATCCTACTGAGTAGTAGGTGGTGGTTTTTTCACCTTTTGAGCCACGTGTTTTCCATGTAAAATACTTGTGTTCTTTACTTTTCGTATTTACTATTTCTGCAATAGTAGTATAAGGAACACTTAGAAGAACCAGGTCCTTCTATAATCAGTGCATGCAAAAATTGGACACCACACAAATCACTCCCCCCTATTGTGTGGCATTGACGTATAAAACATCACATGGGAAATACTGCAACAACCAAGATTGAGGGTTATGGGAAAATATTCCTGAAGATGACTTCCGGCAAGGTGTTAACGCTCAACAACGTTCTTCATGTTCCTACTATTAGGAAGAATTTAGTTTCAACTTCTTTACTTGTTAAGAATGGATTCAAATGTGTATTTGTATCTGACAAAGTTGTTGTAAGCAAGAATGAAATGTATGTTGGAAAGGGCTACCTCAATGTAATAGTTGTTGACATTATTAATAAAATTTCAGCTTCTTATTATTTATTGGAGTCAAATAATTTATGGTATATTCGTTTAGGACATGTCAATTATAAAACCTTGCGAAAATTAATTAATTTAGAAGTATTGCCTAAATTAGAGTGTAATAAATCAAAATGCCAAATATGTGTTGATTCTAAGTTTGTAAAATATCCTTATAAGTCTGTTGAAAGAAATTCAAATTCTTTAGACTTAATTCATACTGACATTTGTGATATGAAGTCGACACCATCTCGAGGTGGGAAAAAGTATTTTATAACTTTTACTGACGATTGTACTCGATATTGTTATGTTTATTTGCTTAATAGTAGGGATGAAGCAATTGAAGCATTTAAGCAATACAAGAATGAAGTGGGAAACCAATTGAATAAAAATATCAAAATGATTAGAAGTGATAGCGGTAGAGAATATGAATCTTCGTTTGCAGAAATATGTTCGGAATATGGAATTATCCATCAAACTACTGCCCTCTACACACCTCAATCCAATGGAATTGCGAAAAGGAAAAATCAGACGTTAAAGGAAATGATGAATTCTTTATTAATAAGTTCCAGATTACCGTAATGTTTGTGGGGGAAGGCTATCCTTACACCTAACCGAATACTGAATAGAGTACCCCACAACAAAATGCAATCTATTCCATATGAAAAATGGAAAGGAAGAAAACCCAACTGGAAATATTTCAAAGTTTAGGGGTGTTTAGGAAAGGACAAGTAACTTTACCCAAAAGGGTAAAAATCGGACCAAAAATCATGGATTGCGTTTTCATTGGATATGCTACAAATAGTAAATCATGTCAGTTTTTGGTTCATAAATCTGATAATCCCGAAATTCATGTTAATACGGTAATTGAATCAGATAATCCTGAATTCTTTGAAAGTATCTATCCATTTAAAACTGAATGTGAGTCGTTAAGTGAAAGACCTAAACGACCATGGAAAGGACCAAAGGAAAATATGCAAATTAAAGAAGATCCAAGGCGTAGTAAACGTCAAAGAACATATACTTCCTTTGGACCAGATTTTGTGACATACTTGCTTGAAAATGAGCCTCAAACTTTCAAAGCAGTGATGTCATCTTCTGATTCAGCATTTTGGAAAGAGACAGTGAATAGTGAGATTCAATCAATTTTGGATAACCATACATGAGAATTGATTGATCTTCCTCCCGGAAATAAGCCTTTGGGTTTAAAATGGATCTTTAAACGGAAAATGAAAGTTGATGGCACTATTGACAAATATAAGGCAAGACTTGTTGTCAAAGGTTATAGAAAAAAGGAAGGACTTGATTACTTTGACACTTACTCGCCACTAACGAGGATAACATCTATTAGGGTGTTAGTAGAACTAGTGGCCGTGTATGGCCTTGAAATCCATCTAATGGATGTTAAAACAACTTTCTTAAATGGAGAATTGGAGGAAGATATTTACATGGAACAACCTGAGAGTTTTGTTGTTCCGGGTAAAGAAAAGAAAGTGTGCAAAATAGTTAAATCATTTAATGGACTTAAACAAGCACCCAACGAATGACATGCCAAATTTTACCAAACAATGTTGGCAAGTGAATTTAAAATCAATGAGTGTGACAAATGTGTTTACATTAAAAACACTCCAGGTCATGAAGTCATTGTTTGTTTATATGTTGATGACATGTTGATAATGAGCAAAAATATGACAGATATAAATGCTACTAAGCATATGTTGGCTAGCAAATTCGACATGAAAGACTTAGGAGTTGCTGATGTGATCTTAGAAATCAGAATTCACAAGAATCCACAAGGTCTAGCATTATCATAGTCTCACTACATTGAAAAAGTACTTGACAAGTTCAAGTATTTGGATATCAAGATTGCCAAGACTCCAATTGACGCGAGTTATGCACTTCAAAAGAATGAAGGTGAAAGTGACTCACAACTGGACTATGCAAGAGTATTGGGAAGTTTGATTTATATCATGAATTGTACGCGACCAGATATAGCATGTGCTATTAGCAAATTGAGTCGGTTTACAAGTAATCCTAATCAAATACATTGGATGGAAATGAAACGAGTTTTGGGGTATCTGAAACATACCCAAAATTATGCTTTGCATTATAACAAATATCCCTCCATGATCGAGGGTTATAGTGATGCAAATTGGATCACCGAATCATCTGAAGTTAAATCCATGAGTGGATATGTTTTCACAATTGGGAGTGGAGCAGTGTGTAACGACCCGACCGATCGTTTTGAAAATTTGCACTTCGCTCGGTAGTTTACGGGTGTGAGTATCTCCGTATGATGTATTTTGACTTGTGTGAATCGTCGGTTTGGTTTTTAGGTTATTCGGGACTGATTTGGAAGAATGATTCTCACCTAAGGAGTTTTAAATTTGAAAGAGTTGTCCAAGTTTGACTTTTTAGCATTTGACCTAGGATTGAAATTTTGATGGTTCCGTTAGAGCTCCGTTGGGTGATTTTGGACTTAGGAGCGCATCCGGTTTGTGATTTGGAGGTTCATGGTTCAATTTGGCTCGAAATGGCGAAAGTTGAACTTTAAGAAAGTTTGACCGAGAGTGAACTTTTTGATATCAGGGCCGGATTCTGATTCCGGAAGTTGGAACAGGTTCGTAATGTCAAATGTGACTTGTGTGCAAAATTTAAGGTCAATCGGACGTGATTTGATAGGTTTTGGCATCGGTTGTGGAAGCGTCAAGTTTCAAAGTTCATTGATTTTGAATTGAGGTGTGATTCATCATTTCGATGTTGTTATGTGTCTTTTGAGGCCTCGAGTAGGTCCGTGTTATATTAGGGGACTTGTTGGTATATTCGGACGGGGTCCCGAGATTCTCGGGTGAGTTTCGGATGAGATTCGGATCATTTCATTGCATTTTGGATTTGTGCTAGGATTTCTGGTCCTGGTGTTTCCGCATCTGCGAAAGAGTGGTCGCAGATGCGACCAATTGTCCGCAAATGCATAATCGCTGGGGCAGAAGCTATATTATCGAGGGCTTTGGTTCTTTCTTTATTTTAGGAGCTATGAAGCTCGGATTGAGGCGATTCTTGAGGCAATTTTAACCATATGAATTGGGATAAATATTCTCTACTCGGTTTTGGGTATATTTCATGAATCTACCTTCGTTTTTGGTAATTGGATTGTGAATTTTAAAGAGGAAATTGGTGGTTTTCGCCTAAAGTTTCATAATATGAATTTTTGAGTTTTGAACATCGAATTGGGGTCGGATTTGAGTGAAACTAGTATGGTTGGACTCGTAATTCAATGGGTTGTTGAATTTTGTAAATTTTGTCGGGTTTCGAAGTGCAGGCCCGGGTTGGGCTTTTGGCCGATTTTGGGCTTTTAATTCAAGATTTGATCATTTCGATTGGGATTGGTTCCTTCAGCATTGTTTGATGTATTTGAGTTGTTTTTGGTTAGTTTTTGAGCCGTTCGGAGGTCGGAACGCGCGAGATGGCATTTTGGAACATCTCTTGGCTTGCTCGGTATTGGAATTGGCTTGTTCGAGCTAAGTAACTCTTCCAATCGTAGTGCTGAGGGTATGAAATCCAGAAATACGTGTTATGTGATTGGTATTGAGGTGACGCACATGCTAGGTGACGGGCGTGTGGGCGTGCACCATGTGACTTGAGACACTATTGTTCCCATGGCACTGTATAGTGGTCTTACTTTGTTGATATCCGTGTTTTCATCATGTGATAAAATAGTTAAGCTGTCAATCATGCTAGATATCATGTTTAGGCATTATGCCGATACAGTTTGGACCCATAGTGGTCGTCTCTTACTGTCATCTCACCGATTTTATTGATATTTCATATTCAGTCATATCCATGCATTCATACCATATCTCAGTCTCAGATATTATTTATTGATACATCATATCATTGTTGTCGGGCTAGTTTCATGACATTGTGAGCCCGTGAGTGAGACCGGAGAGATTGATGACTGAGTGAGGTCGAGGGCTTGAGTGAGAGTGATATTTTGGGATCGGGCTGTACACCGCAGCATATTATATTGATTATATTCTATATTGATGCATGCCACATCAATATAGCGATTGGGCTGAAGGAGCCCCTCCGAAGTTTGTACACCCCCAGTGAGCGCAATCGACTATATATATGTGGATCGAGTTACACGCCGTAACGGGCCTTATGGTCATATATGGATCGGGCTGTACGCTGCAACAGAAATTGTACAGCTCTGAGTGATTGAGTGTGCTGAGCATTGAGCATAGTGAGAGAGAATGCGAGACAGTGAGATTGAGTAATCTGAGAGTGTGAGTACATGAACTCATTATTGAGATGCATTGCATTTGACATGCGTACTTGAGATACATGCATAGAGATGCATTTCCTTCTACTACCCGATTTTTGGGACATTTATGATTTTACGTGTATCTTGACATGTAGGCATAGAGAAGTACTTTCCTCATGCTATCTGAAAATAAAATATCTTACTATTTGTTAAAAGGAGTATTGGGAAAAATCACAATTTTCAAACTTACTCGTACTTTGGCTTTTTTCGGTAAAAGATTTGGGTTTTCACTGAGATACTTGATAAGAAATGCACTATTATTTTTGGAACTGTGAAAGAACTGAGCCTTTTATTTCCGAGATACTCTTTTATTATTGTACTATGTTGTTATGAACTATGGTGGAATATTGGTGTTGTACCCGACCTTTTTGTTAGCTCGTCACTACTTTCAACCTAAGGTTAAGTTTGTTACTTATTGAGTACATTGGGTCGTTTGTACTCATACTACACTTCTACACCTTGCGAGCAGATGTTGGCTGTTGATGTTGCTGTGTTCGTTGGGAGCTGGATGTGAAGATGTACCTGCGTGTTGTAGCTGCCTCTTGTTCGTGGTAGCCTTAGATTTATAAAACTCAGTTTATGTACTTTTCAAAGAGACTATGTATATATTTTATTTCCGCTTTGTAAATTCTATTTTTAGAAGCTCATGATTTGTACTACCAGTTCTTGGGGAAATGTATTAGTTTTATATATCTTCTTTTAATTAATTGCCTTATTAATTTTATTGGAATTGGATAGTTGATAATTAGCTTACCTAGCAGGTTGGGTTAGGTGCCTTCATGACTAGTGGATTTGGGGTCGTGACAAGTTGGTATCAGAGCTCTAGGTTCATAGGTTCTACAAGTCATGGCCAAGTGTCTAGTAAAGTCTTGCGGATCGGTATGATGACGTCCATACCTATCTTCGAGAGGCTACATGACATTTAGGATATACTTCCCATCT